>NC_057811.1:280193870-280353505 GCF_018294505.1 Triticum aestivum
GCTCCAGCCACGTCGCCCCCGCCGGACTTCGCCGGAGCACGCCTCCGCCGCGCCTTCCCCGCTCGCCCCCACCATCATCGCCGCCGGCCTCCGGCGAGCAGCCGACGCCGGACCCGTCTCCGTCCGGATCTGGTCAGGTGGACCAGATCCACCGGGATCTCAGCCAAACAGATCCCTCCGTCCCGGGATTTCCTCGTCCAGATTTCACGGGGTAAAATTTCACCGTCCCAAGATTTTATCTTTATGTGTGCATGTTCGTGAGGCCGTAACTTTGTGCATGGTGATCCAATTTGAGTGTATGATATATTAAAATGTTGATCACGTGATGCTATTCATGTTAGTCTACTGTGCCATGCTTGTTTGAGTTCATCTTGGCGTCCTAATCATCGTTGCAAGAGTGCTATATGATGTTAACCTGCTGAGACTGTTATAACTTGCTATTTTGTCTTTTTCGTTGCATTTTGTGTGTGCATCTTTTGTGCATCATGACGACATGTTTTAGGAGTATATTCATGCCATATTTGCAGCGGTGCAATCCATGTATTTTTGTGTACCTTGTGGTGAGTGCAACAAGCTAGTGAATTGGGCTACTTGCTGTTACTGTTTTGCTAGTCTGAATCTGTTATATCATGTTGCTATATTTACTTGATGCTACCATCGTATCCGTGCATAACCTGGTGATTCCTATTTGATATGTTTTGATGTCCATGTTATGGTTTACCATTCCGTTCCTTTTGATGCCTCATATATGTCCTGTAGCATATGTTTTCATTGCCATGAACATGCCTAAATGACGTTCCAGTTTTTCTGTTAACTTCATGATGCCATGTTGTGAGCTTGGTATGGTTTGATCTATACCTCTTTTGAAGTTGCTCCAATTACATGAATTTAAGTATGATGAGTAATTTATCAAAATTCCAAGTTTATTAATTTTAGACTTCATATGTCCTATGTGCCAAGCTTGTCCACATGCTATGCTGATGTTGCTGTTTTACACTTGCTGAAACTGTTACAACTTTCAATCTTGCCATGATGTTTGGAGCATGTTTTTGTGGTTTCTAGCAGTAGCTCAGTGTTCATGTTTTGTAGTGCTTTATCTGTACTTCACGTCTATGCCATTTGTTTTCATGTTGGGGTACTGTAGCATATTTTCATGATACTTGTAAGATGCCTAGTTGCTGTTTTGGACAGCTTGTCCTTTAACTTGTTTCGTGCGTATGTGTTGAACCGTTGCTCCGTTTTGAGTGTGCTCTATTTGAAACTTGCTTTATTTTGCATGTAGTTTCATGTTACCTTGTTGCATCCTTGTTTTGATTGTGTTTGCTTGATGTTTTTATGCATTTTGCATCAATGCCATGTTTAACTTGTTTTGCTCATATCTTCTAGGCCGTAGCTCCGAATTAAACAAACTGTATATGTAACTTGACTAGAAAACCGTGTAGATCATCTTG
The DNA here is from genome assembly GCF_018294505.1 of Triticum aestivum. Lineage (NCBI taxonomy): Eukaryota > Viridiplantae > Streptophyta > Magnoliopsida > Poales > Poaceae > Triticum > Triticum aestivum. The sequence goes on from NC_057811.1 coordinate 280,195,322, forward strand.
ATGCATTTCAAATTGATGTTTAACAACTTCAACATTATGTTCTAGTCAGATCTGGACCAATTTCGAAATTTGCATATGAGGACTTACTGGAATTGTTATATGTTGTTTCCGGCCTCATTTAAACTTGCTTTGATGTGTTGTCTTGTATGCATTATCTCTTGCCATGAGTAGCTTCATGTAGCCTTGTCATGCATCATATTTGGTTGAGCATCATGTCTCATTATGTATTGTGTGTTTACCATGTTGTTTGCTTCTTTCCGGTTGTGCTTCTGCTTGTTAGTTCCCGTTTCGTTGCGATCGTGAGGATTCGTTCGTCTACGCTTGGTTCGTCTTCGTGGCTTCATCTTCTTCATGGACTCGTTCTTCTTTCTAGCCGGATTTCAGGCAAGATGACCGTCACCTTGGATCTCACTACTATCGTTGCTATGCTAGTTGTCTCGATGCTATCGCTATGTCGCGCTACCTACCACTTGTTTTATCAAGCCTCCCAAATTGCCATTATAGCCTCTAACCTTTTTACCCTTCCTAGCAAACCGTTGTTTGGCTATGTTACTACTTTGCTCAGCCCCTCTTATAGCGTTGCTAGTTGCAGGTGCAGTTGCGGGTTGTTCCATGTTGGGACATGGATTTCATGGATATCTGGGGATATCACAATATCTCTTATTTAACTAATGTATCTATATACTTGGTAAAGGGTGGAAGGCTCGGCCTTATGCCTGGTGCATTGTTCCACTCTTGCCGCCCTAGTTTCCGTCATACCGGTGTTATGTTCCTTGATTTTGCGTCCCTAACACGGTGAGGGGTATGGGACCCTCTTCACAGTTTGCCTTGAATAAAACTCTTCCAGCAAGGCCCAACATTGCCTTTTCCATTTGCCTAACAACCTACTAACTTTCCCTTGGGTTTTCAAACCCGAGGGTCATCTTTATTTTAACCCCCCAGGCCAGTGCTCCTTTGAGTGTTGGTCTGAACCAGAGCACCGTGCAGGACCACCTTGGGGAAACTCGAGGTCTTGTTATAACTGTACGCTTCGCTTATCCGGTGTGCCCTGAGAACAAGATATGTGCAGCGCCTATTGGGATATGTCGGCACATTCGGGCGGTTTTGCTGGACTTGTTTTATCATTGCCGAAATGTCTTGTGCACCGGGACCCCGAGTCTGATCGGATGTCCCGCGTTGGAGGATTGTCTCCGCGGATCGTGAGCTTGTCATGGGCTAAGTTGGGATACCCCTGCAGGATTTAAACTTTCGAAAACCGTGCCCGCGGTTATGTAGCAGATGGAAATTTGTTAATATCCGGTTGTAGAGGACCTAAAGTAAACTCATTTAAAATACACCAACCGCATTGCGTAACCATGATTGTCTCTTTTCGGGGAAGTTCGAGAGGAGAACACGGTTGGGTTATGTTTGAATGTAAGTAGTTTAGGATCACTTCTTGATCATTACTAGTTGGCGACCGCTTGCGTAGCTTCTCATCTTACTCTTGTATTCGTAAGTTAGCCACCATACATGCTTAGTTGCTGCTGCAACCTCACCACTTTACCCCTTCCTTACGCATTAAGCTTTGCTAGTCTTGATACCCATGGTAATGGGATTGCTGAGTCCTCGTGGCTCACAGATTACTACAACAACAGTAGCAAGTACAGGTTATGTGGTGATCATGACGCGAGAGCGATGTTTACTCGTGTTGGTGTTCTTCTTCTTCTTCGTCGATCTTGGGTTAGGGTCCGGGTCGGCAGCCTGGGCTAGCAGGGTGGATATTGTTTGAGTTTCTGTTTGTGTTTCATCCGTAGTCGGATGTTGATCTCTTGTATGATGTTTATGTAATCTTGTGGCCTTGTAGGCCTTTTGTATGTATCCCCTTCTATTATGTAATGTTGATGTAATGATATCCACCTTGAAAAAGCATGTCAATATGCGGTTCTATCCTTGGTGGGACCTTCGAGTCTCTTTAGGATAGTATCGCATATTGGGCGTGACAGAGGCTCCCTCCGCGGCGGCGTCCATACCAGCCGGAACTGCTGCTGCTGCTGCTGCTACTCAGGCTCTCGCTGCTGCTGATCTGTCTCTCGCTCGCTCGCACTGCTGTTGTTGCGCCATCTCTCACTCGCTTGCGCTGCTACTATAGTAGCTCCGTCTCTTGCTCGGTCGCGCCGCTGCTTTGCTCTTCTCCTCGCTTGTGCCGCTGCTCTACTCTTTCTCTTGCTCGCGTTGCTGATGCTGGTACACTGGTTGCTGCAACTACACGAGTTGCTGCTCTGGCTCTAGTTCGCGGTGCTCCTCCAGGCGCTGCTACTCCGGCTGCTATCTGCTACTGTGTTCCTTGTCGATCGCCTGCTAATTTAGATCACTGTTTCTCTACTACTAGTGCTCGAGCCACCTAAACTACATGTGAAGTGCCTCTCTGCTACCAGTGCGTTCAGTTTCGACAGTAACATTCGGATTCCACAGTAAATTTCAGTTTCGATAGCTAAGTTCAGAGTCAACAGTTTTTACCTCATTTGTTTTCATCAGGTGTTTTTTGGTGATGCAAATTTTACATCTATTACTTTTTGGTAATGTATTTTACATCATCGATTGGAGATGCTATTAGAATCCCACTTGAGATTAACGATGTATGTCTTGTACTACATCAGCCTCGACGTCTTATGGCTCGCCGGAGCTGCTCCAACGACGGAAACATCCATCACAACAGAGCAGTGCCTTGGACGCCGTCTACAGACGCCTCAGATCTTCCTCCACACCTCCGATAGCCACCTCTACCGCAACTTCTTCAGTGACCAACCCAATGATGTTGAGGTCGACACGGCTATGCCAAAGAGGTTGTACACTTGTCGCATCACTTATTACTCTACATTCATGTCGATCCATTAGGGCTATTTTGTTTCAAAGGAAAAAGTGAAGGAAAAACATAGCAATAGGAAATTTTCCTGTGGCACTCTACTATTCACACATTCATGCATTTCGTTGAAAGGAATGGAGAAAAACATCCACCTAGACCTACTTTTCAAAATCCTATGCATGAAAACAAGACTAAGTGCATTAGTGGCAGAATAATATTCTAACTATACACACTTTCATATGGTTTCACTTTAATTTGCCATGTTTGTTTGCAATCCTTTGCTCTTCCAATTCCTGTGAACCAAACACCCAAGTTGACAGATATCCTGTGTTTACAAATGCTCTGTTTCCCATGTGCATTCCTATCCTATTCCGGTGTTTTTCCTATCCCTGTGTTTTTAGAAGCCTACAAGCCAAAGGAGCCCTGACGGAATTACTTCAGTTACAAATAGGTGTCAAAAAAACTTTGTGTGGTTTGTCCTACTCCAGCCGCGATGTCGTCCGCCTCACTTGAGCTGCTCCATCAACAGAAGCATGCACCAAACAAGACATCACGACTCCTGACTGTCTTTCGCCGCCTCAGATCTCCTTCCCTACCGCCGGCACCCACCGCAACTGCATCACCATCATCGAATCAGCAGATGAACCTGAGGAGTACACGGGTACACAATAGAGGTCACACTCTTTTGTTTCTGCTTATGTATGCATTGCTTAATATTACCTGCTACTTTATCGACCTGTTCACCTCTTAGACTCCAAGTCAGGTCCAAATTAATGTTCAAGCTTGAGTTTTAAAATTACTTGTGGGGCACATATCGAGGCAACAATGAATGTTATCTCTGTCTATTATCTGGTTCACCTAGGGTATGCCTATGTTGTTCATCATGGGTGGGAAACAAATAGTAAAGCAATTATCATCTGTCTTTTTATTAAATTAATGCTATCATCAGCCTGCTATCATTATTTTTGGATCCATCCACTGGTTGTTACCATCACTCTAGATTTCTACATGCTCTCCTTACATAATCTCACTATATTTTTTCGTATGCATGTCAGATATTGTACACAATCATGTTGAACATGTAGAGAAAAAGAGAAGAGTTTTGCACGGCAATAAAATGTCATGCAGTCATCGCTCCATGGTGGGTTCAATGGCAAACCCTTCCCCCTCTCTAGATTGTAATCCAAAGGAAGATATCTATTCTGAGGTGGATTCAGACGCAGCTGACCACTCCTATTTACCCCCAAGGTCTTTTCTCTAACTTGGCATGATGATGTTGGTCATATCATGAATATGTTGCCTTGCAGTGCCTACTTTCGACATCATATATGTCATCTGCTTAGATTAGACATGTTCTGTAATGCCACCTGTTTAGTTTCTATATCATCTCTACTCTTATAAAAAACAGGGTTGGTGATGATGGTGTGGCTGCCATCCTGCAATATAGGCCGTCCGATTTATATCTGACGGATAGGAAGGAAACTATGGCAGTTTTGCAAAAAGATACCCACACTCCTCTCCACATTTGCAAATAAGGCCTTCCCTCGTTCATCCTTTTCTCTCACAAGATAAACTACTCATACAAATGCATCTTGATGTTATGTGCAACGCACGGGCATCTTGCTAGTATATGGGAATTATGCAGTCTCATCTCTTTTAGCAAGCCATAATATATGTGAAATATGCAATGCCGTCCTATTTAAACCGGCATCATATATTTGAATGATATCTTGTCAGTCCTTTTCTTCATTACATTTCCATTTGTCGACAATGTTTGTACATTAAACTACTCTTCCCGTGAATCAACCATTTGAGTGGGTGATGGAAAAATCTGGAGTGAAAACAAGGTCTTCGAAGCAGGCAGTGCTACCTGTCAAAGCAGATCTCTTGCTGGATCCTGATAGCTCCTCAGAGATGGATTCAGAGACAAATGACCAGTCATATCCACCCACCGAGGTGTATGCTCTAACTTGGCACTGTTATACTGATCATATCATGCATATGGTGTCATGCATTGCATAGTTTAGACATCATATACACAATATTCGACACCATGTTCTTAGTTCAAACATCATATATGCGAATGCCCTCTGCTTAGTACATAAATCACATATGTGAATTAATCATGCGATCCTGGTTACTTAGATAACATGTATGTGAATTATGTCATGCGAACCTGTTTACTAAAGACATCATATAATTATCTCATGCCATCCTGTTTAGTTAGTCATCATATCTTTGAATTATGTCATGCTATGCTATCCAGTTTAGATAGACATCATATATGTGAAATTATGTCATGCTATCCTTTTTAGTTAAACAATATACATGTTAACTATTTTATGCCCTGTTTTTTCCACACTATTTATTGCATTTGTCTCTCATACATGCTGTACATTCAACCATGTTTCCTGTTTATGAGACATTTGAATTGGAGCGGGTGATGGCAGTATCTAGCAGAGTAAAAACACGGTCTTAAAATAAAATAGTGCTACCTCTTAGTGGAGATAGCATCCTAGTTGTACATGCATGATAACCAGCCCTACCACACATAACCCAGACTCTCGCCCATTGTACCCCTACTGCGATGGACAGAGAACCAGCTTCACCCAATCTAACCCCAACCCGAGTAGATAGTAACCCAGTTCCTGTTGACACAACACCATCTCCACCACAGAGCTCCCAAACAAGAGCAGTTAGTAAGGCAGCTCCAGTGCCCACATCACCAATACTACCACGGCGAACCCCAACTCCACCAGTTAGTACACCTATTCCTGTGGAGGAAGCACAACCAGCCATTCGTAGTTTAGCATCTATCGCATTTGATGTTGTTAAATCCTATGTGCGTATCTTCCCATCATGGAATCATTATACGGAAGACGAAGGAAAATGCCGGTTGCAGGTGTTTGTCCAGGAGTTATGTGTAAGTAATGTTATTCATGGCAATTACTTTGCTTTGTCCCATACATTCTACCTCCATGATGGTTATAATACAGCAAAATTTCCCATTTTTGGCTTGAGAGAAGGACCGATTTGGAAACTCGGGATGAGGTAACCTGTGCTAATACCTCTACTATCTTCAAGAATGGTTGGTGGCATTATCGGAATTACCTGAAGAAAATGTACTTCACTGGCAAAGAAGCTCATAAAATTCCCTTACGTTCTCCTGACACACATTTATGGGACGATGACTAGGAACGCCTTGTTCTGTACTGGTCCCGAACCAAGAATGTGGTAAGGTCTATGAGCTCATTTTTTACTTATAAGTACTATATGCCTGCGTCTTACTGTACTCTATTCATGTAGAACAAGTGCTTAAACCTGAAGAACAACTGTTCTCATTTAAGATTCCATTGCTATCGTGCATACTGCTTTTCTCTTGTATCACTGTATTTACTCATACAAACTTATTTTTAAATTGAAGGATCCAATCGAAACTCTAATGGCACAACAGGTATGTATAAGCATGTTTCTTTAACAGGTTTACTCTAATAAATAGCTTTGTTGATTTCAATATCAATTGTGTATACAGTTGACTCCTCATATCATGCACATTACTAGCATCACAACAGAGCCAATAGTGTTGTTGACATGTAGACCCGTGGTACCCATCCGAAATCTTGTTGTGCCGTGTAGTTTCCCATGCTTTGTATTCTTTCAATGCTGATTTGTCTTGAACTGATATGATTTGAACCATGTCTCTATTTTGAGTTGACAAGACAATGCAGTGACCATAGGACATAGATATATGTTTGTTTGCTTTTATTATGTACTACTTGGCAATAGAAGACTTGGTATTTTAATCCTGTCCACCTTACTAATGAACTGGTTCACCGAAATGAGTTTCATATACTACATGCTAAACCTGTTATGTGTCTGCTTGTTTCTTCTTTTAGAATGCTGACCGAATATTGGGGAAGAGTGCCTTATTAAGCAATGGTAAAGGAAGTAATGCAGATAAGGTTCGGGATAGTGAGACATCCTTGTTGGTCTCCAAAAAAGCTGATAAAACAACTCAGGAAAACTATCTTGAAAGACAGTGAGACAACCCCAAAGTCCTGTCTCGGCGTAGTGTTCGAGTTACTGGCCACTACCGCTGCCACAAGCTATTTGAACTCACTGTCTAAATCAATTCGGCTTCTTGAGTCTCAACTACAAGCTGACAGACATCGATCAGTGCTGCGACAAGAAGCCGAAGACTGCAGAAGTCCCTGGAGAATTCAGATGCATACTTTCTGGTGCAACAACAAGCGCTGGAGGATTTTAGTGCCAAACAGGAGAAAGCTAATAAGCTTGCTAAGCTTATTCCCATCATGGTGGATACCTAGGATAACGTTTCTTGAGCTCTTCTGAAGTTGTTTCAGTTAAGGACTTGTTTTGCTATTGCGTTTATTTGCACTGGTGGCCAATTTGGGCGGCTAGTGTATGTAATATGCTGCTTTGTTCCCTATATTTGCACTGGTGGCGAACTTTGATGCATAGTGGATGTAATATGTGTAATAGCCGTAATAGCCTAGCTTTAGTTGCTTGCTTATTTATTTCCTTATTGTCTTGTTTAGTTGTTTGCTTGTAGTCACTGCAGTTCTTTTTCCGTGTTTTTCTAGTGGCCACAATAACCTATTTTTATAACTAGGCCAAAATAACCATGGCAACACACGGACCGTTGTAACCATGGTCCTGCTACCTGCTGTACTAACCATGGGCCTCCTACGGACCGTAGGATCCATGAGCCTTCTACGGGCCAAATAATTGTGTGGCCAAACATGGGCCGTACTATTTGTGGACCAATAACAGTCTGCAAAATGGGCCTAAATGGGCTAGAGTGGAAATCATCTGTTTATGGCCCGACCATAATGGGCCATTAATAGGCCGTATTTGATGATGCTATGAAAACTGCCCAACGAGTTAACAGGCCACAATCGGGCCGACTGTAACCATGGGCTGAATTTGGCCCACAAGCGGAACATGCCAGTAACGGACCGTAAGTAACCGAATTCTGGAAATTAGCCCAAGAATAAATGGGCCTTTAGAAGGCCGAAAGGTAACACGGGCTGGAGACGGCCTACGGAATAATGGGCCGTTAATGGGTATAAAGTGATACACTGTTCATTTTGGGCCAGTTTCACCTTAGGCCTTTAATGGGCCCAGAGTTACAAAGGGCCTCGTATGGGTGAAAGACGTCATGGGCCGTACATAGGCCGGAAGTTACAACGGGCTGGAATCATATTGAACAGACCAGATGACGCTATTGGGCCCAATTCGGATAGGCCATACCGGGCCGTGAGTTGGCAGGCTGTAAATGGGCTATATGCAAACATGCCGTTAACAGGCTTTCCGTGGGCCGATCCGCTACCTTTTGGACAAGTCAAAAGGGCCGGCCTTTTCACCGGAATGGGCCTCTATTGAGCCGTGCCACGTGTCGACGTATCATAGGCGCCTGCGGTCCCAACGGTGAGCCGATACGTGTGCTCTGTCCATTGAGAATTTTACACATGGAAAATTCCCATTGGTCCGGGCTGTTAACGACTTATTGGATCCAAACCGAAACCCAATACCTTAACGACGACCCGTTATGGTGGATGCCACGTGTCGGTTACCCTTGACGAAAGAACTTCTATGATGCGCGATTTATCGTCATGGAAGTGGACAGTTCCGTGATGATAATTTTGGTAATGTCATGGAACACTTCTACGACAACACGGGTATGACTATCTTGATTCTGTCATAAAATCGTCATGGATGTACATGCATGACACAAAATGTGACCTACTGTGACAAACACGTATCATCACGAAAGTGTATATTTTTGTAGTGAAAGTATGAAACAATTGCTTGGCTTTTCATCGGGGTTGTGCATGATGAAATACTTTGTGTGATGAAGATGGGGCATAGCCAGACTATATGATTTTGTAGGGATAACTTTCTTTTGCCATGCTATTTTGAGGAGACATAATTGCTTTATTAGTATGCTTGAAGTATTATTGTTTTTATGTCAATATTAAAATTTTGTTTTGAATCTTATGGATCTGAATATTCATGCCACAATAAAGAAGATTGCATGGATAAATATGTTAGGTAGCATTCCACATCAAAAATTCTGTTTTTATCATTTACCTACTCGAGGACGAGCATGAATTAAGCTTGGGGATGCTTGATATGTCTCCAACATATCTATAATTTTTTATTGTTCCATGCTATTATATTACCTCCTTTGGATGTTTTATATGCATTAATAAGCTATTGTATATTATTTCAGGACTAACCTATTAACCTAGAGCCCAGTGCCACTTTGTGTTTTTCCTTGTTTTTGAGTTTTACAGAAAAGGAATACTAAACGGAGTCCAAACGGAATAATACTTTCGCGATGATTTTTCTTCGACCAGAAAACACCCGTAGGACTTGGAGATGGTGTTAGAGGAGTCCCGAGGGGCCCACAAGCTCTCAGGGCGTGCCCTAGGGGGGCGCCCTGGCTTATGGACACCTCGGGAGTCCCCCAACCCTAATATTTGCACTATAAATTCCCAAATATTCCCAAACCACCAGAACTGTCCACCAAAATACTTTTCCGCCGTCGCAAGCCTCTATTCCCGTGAGATCCCATCTTGGGATATCACGAGAACAGAAGGTTACGGCGGTGGAAAAGTATTTGGGTTGACGCTTTTGGTCGTTTGGGAATATTTGGGAATTTATAGGCCAAACATTAGGGTTGGAGGACTCCCGTGGGGCCCACAAGCCAGGGGGCGCCCCCCCTAGGGCGCGCCCTGAGGGCTTGTGAGCCCTCGGGACTCTTCTGCCTTCCTCTCCAAGTCCTACGTGTGTCTTCTGGTGTTGGGGAACGTAGTAATTTCAAAAAATTTCCTACGCACACACAGGATCATGGTGATGCATAGCAACGAGAGGGGAGAGTGTGTCCACGTACCCCCGTAAACCGAAAGCGGAAGCGTTATGACAACGCGGTTGATGTAGTCGTACGTCTTCACGATCCGACCGATCCAAATACCGAACGCACGGCACCTCCGAGTTCAGCACACGTTCAGCTCGATGACGTCCCATGAACTTCGATCCAGTAGAGCTTCGAGGGAGAGTTTCGTCAGAACGACGGCGTGATGACGGTGATGATGATGCTACCGACGCACGGCTTCGCCTAAACACCGCTACGATATGATCGAGGTGGATTATGGTGGAGGGGGGCACGGCACACAGCTAAGAGATCAATGATCAATTGTTGTGTCTATGGGGTGCCCCCTGGCCACGTATATAAAAGAGTGGAGGAGGGGGGAGAGGGCTGGCCCCTATGGCGCGCCCTGGAGGAGTCCTACTCCCACCGGGAGTAGGATTCCCCCCTTCCAAGTAGTAGGAGTAGGAGTCAAGGAAAGGGAAGAGAGAAGAGAAGGAAGGAGGGGGCGCAGCCCCTCCCCCTAGTCCAATTCGGACTAGGCCTGGGGGGGGGGGCGCAGCCTCTCCTCTCTCTTTCCCCTAAAGCCCAATAAAGCCCATATACTCCCCGGCGAATTCCCGTAACTCTTCGGTACCTTTGCGATGTCCGAATATAGTCGTCTAATATATCGATCTTTACGTCTCGACCATTTCGAGACTCCTCGTCATGTCCCCGATCTCATCCGGGACTCCGAACTACCTTCGGTACATCTAAACACATAAACTCATAATATAACCGTCATCAAACTTTAAGCGTGCGGACCCTACGGGTTCGAGAACTATGTAGACATGACCGAGACATGTCTCCGGTCAATAACCAATAGCGGAACCTGGATGCTCATATTGGCTCCCACATATTCTACGAAGATCTTTATCGGTCAAACAGCATAACAACATACATTATTCCCTTTGTCATCGGTATGTTACTTGCCCGAGATTCGATCGTCGGTATCTCAATACCTAGTTCAATCTCGTTACCGGCAAGTCCCTTTACTCGTTCCGTAATGCATCATCCCGCAACTAACTCATTAGTCACATTGCTTGCAAGGCTTATAGTGATGTGCATTACCGAGAGGGCCCAGAGATACCTCTCCGAAATCGGAGTGACAAATCCCAATCTCGAAATACGCCAACTCAACAAGTACCTTCGGAGATACCTGTAGAGCACCTTTATAATCACCCAGTTACGTTGTGACATTTGGTAGCACACAAAGTGTTCCTCCGGTAAACGGGAGTTGCATAATCTCATAGTCATAGGAACATGTATAAGTCATGAAGAAAGCAATAGCAACATACTAAACGATCAAGTGCTAAGCTAACAGAATGGGTCAAGTCAATCACATCATTCTCCTAATGATGTGATCCCGCTAATCAAATGACAACTCATGTCTATGGTTAGGAAACTTAACCATCTTTGATTAACGAGCTAGTCAAGTAGAGGCATACTAGTGACACTATGTTTGTCTATGTATTCACACATGTATTATGTTTCCGGTTAATACAATTCTAGCATGAATAATAAACATATATCATGATATAAGGAAATAAATAATAACTTTATTATTTCCTCTAGGGCATATTTCCTTCAATCTCCCTCTTGCACTAGAGTCAATAATCTAGTTCACATCGCCATGTGATTTAACATCAATGGTTCACATCTTTATGTGGCTAACACCCATAGTTCCTATCGACATGTGACCAACACCCAAAGGGTTTACTAGAGTCAGCAATCTAGTTCACATCGCTATGTGATCAACACCCAAAGAGTACTAAGGTGTGATCATGTTTTGCTTGTGAGAGAAATTTAGTCAACGGGTCTGCCACATTCAGATCCGTACGTATTTTGCAAATTTCTATGTCAATAATGCTATGCATGGAGCTACTCTAGCTAATTGCTCCCACTTTCAATATGTATCTAGATCGAGACTTAGAGTCATCCAGATTTGTGTCAAAGCATGCATCGACGTAACTCTTTACGATGAACCTTTTGTCACCTCCATAATCGAGAAACATATCCTTATTTCAGTAAGGATAATTTTGACCGCTGTCCAGTGATCTACTCCTAGATCACTATTGTACTCCCTTACCAAACTCAGTGTAGGGTATACAATAGATCTGGTACACAGCATGGCATACTTTATAGAACCTATGGCTGAGGCATAGGGAATGACTTTCATTCTCTTTCTATCTTCTGCCGTGGTCGGGCTTTGAGTCTTACTCAATTTCACACCTTGTAACACAGGCAAGAACTCTTTCGTTGACTGTTCCATTTTGAACTACTTCAAAATCTTGTCAAGGTATGTACTCATTGAAAAAACTTATCAAGCATCTTGATCTATCTCTATAGATCTTGATGCTCAATATGTAAGCAGCTTCACCGAGGTCTTTCTTTGAAAAACTCCTTTCAAACACTCCTTTATGCTTTGCAGAATAATTCTACATTATTTCCGATCAACAATATGTCATTCACATATACTTATCAGAAATGCTGTAGTGCTCCCACTCACTTTCTTGTAAATACAGGCTTCACCGCAAGTCTGTATAAAACTATATGCTTTGATCAACTTATCAAAGCGTATATTCCAACTCTGAGATGCTTGCACCAGTCCATAGATGGATCGCTGGAGCTTCCATATTTTGTTAGCACTTTTAGGATTGACAAAACCTTCTGGTTGCATCATATACAACTCTTCTTTAATAAATCCATTAAGGAATGCAGTTTTGTTTATCCATTTGCCAGATTTCATAAAACGCGGCAATTGCTAACATGATTCGGACAGACTTAAGCATAGATACGAGTGAGAAACTCTCATCGTAGTCAACACTTTGAACTTGTCGAAAACCTTTTGCGACAATTCTAGCTTTGTAGATAGTAACACTACTATCAGCGTCTGTCTTCCTCTTGAAGATCCATTTAATCTCAATGGCTCGCCGATCATTGGGCAAGTCAATCAAAGTCCATACTTTGTTCTCATACATGGATCTCATCTTAGATTTCATGGCCTCAAGCCATTTTGCGGAATCTGGGCTCACCATCGCTTCTTCATAGTTCGTAGGTTTGTCATGGTCTAGTAACATAACCTCCAGAACAGGATTACTGTACCACTCTGGTGCGGATCTTACTCTGGTTGACCTACGAGGTTCAGTAACAACTTGATCTTAAGTTTCATGATCATCATCATTAACTTCCTCACTAATTGGTGTAGACGTCACAGGAACCCGTTTCTGTGATGAACTATTTTCCAATAAGGGAGCAGGTACTGTTACCTCATCAAGTTCTACTTTCCTCCCACTCACTTCTTTCGAGAGAAACTCCTTCTCTAGAAAGGATCCATTCTTAGCAACGAATATCTTGCCTTCGGATCTGTGATAGAAGGTGTACCCAACATTTTGGGTATCCTATGAAGAAGCACTTCTCCGATTTTGGGTTCAAGCTTACCAGGTTGAAACTTTTTCACATAAGCATTGTAGCCCCAAACTTTAAGAAACGACAGCTTAGGTTTCTCGCCAAACCACAGTTCATACGGTGTCATCTCCACGGATTTAGATGGTGCCCTATTTAACGTGAATGTAGCTGTCTCTAATGCATAAACCCAAAACGATAGTGGTAGATCGGTAAGAGACATCATAGATCGCACCATATCTAATAAAGTACGGTTACAACGTTCGGACACACCATTACACTGTGGTGTTCCAGGTGGCGTGAGTAGTGAAACTATTTCACATTGTTTTAACTGAAGGCCAAACTCGTAACTCAAATATTCGTCTCAGCGATCAAATCGTAGAAACTTCATTTTCTTGTCACGATGATTTTCCACTTCACTCTGAAATTCTTTGAACTTTTCAAATGTTTCAGACTTATGTTTCATCAAGTAGATATACCCATATCTGCTCAAATCATCTGTGAAGATCAGAAAATAATGATACCCGCCGTGAGCCTCAACAATCAGCAGATCGCACACATCAGTATGTATTATTTCCAATAAGTCAGTTGCTCGCTCCATTGTTCCGGAGAACGGAGTCTTTAGTCATCTTGCCCATAAGGCATGGTTCGTAAGCCTCAAGTGATTCATAATCAAGTGATTCCAAAATCCCATCAGCATGGAGTTTCTTCATGCGCTTTACACCAATATGACCTAAACGGTAGTGCCACAAATGAGTTGCACTGTCATTATTAACTTTGCATCTTTTGGCTTCAATATTATGAATATGTGTATCACTACGATCGAGATCCAACAAACCATTTTCATTGGGTGTATGACCATAGAAGGTTTTATTCATGTAAATAGAACAACAATTATTCTCTAACTTAAATGAATAACCGTATTGCAATAAACATGAGTAAATCATATTCATGCTCAACGCAAACACCAAATAGCACTTATTTAGGTTCAACACTAATCCTGAAAGTGTAGGGAGCGTGCGATGATGATCATATCAATCTTGGAACCACTTCCAACACACGTCGTCACTTCACCCTTAACTAGTCTCTGTTCATTCTGCAACTCCCGTTTCGAGTTACTACTCTTAGCAACTGAACCAGTATCAAATACCGAGGGGTTGCTACAAACACTAGTAAAATACACATGAATATTCTGTATATCAAATATACCTTTGTTCATTTTGCCATCCTTCTTATCCGCCAAATACTTGGGGCAGTTCCGCTTCCAGTGACCAGTCCCTTTGTAGTAGAAGCACTTAGTCTCAGGCTTAGGTACAGACTTGGGATTCTTCACTTGAGTAGAAACTTGCTTGCCGTTCTTCTTGAAGTTCCCCTTCTTCCCTTTGCCCTTTTCTTGAAACTAGTGGTCTTGTCAACCATCAACACTTGATGCTTTTCTTGATTTCTACCTTCGTCGATTTCAGCATCACGAAGAGCTTGGGAATCGTTTCCATTTATCCCTTGCATATTATAGTTCATCACGAAGTTCTAGTAACTTGGTGATAGTGACTAGAGAATTCTGTCAATCACTATCTTATCTGGAAGATTAACTCCCACTTGATTCAAGTGATTGTAGTACTCAGACATTCTGAGCACATGCTCACTAGCTGAGCAATTCTCCTCCATCTTGTAGGCAAAGTACTGTTAGAGGTCTCATACCTCTCGACACGGGCATGAGTATGAAATACCAATTTCAACTCTTGGAACATCTTATATGCTCCGTGGCGTTCAAAACATTTTTGAAGTCCCGGTTCTAAGCCGTAAAGCATGGTGCACTTAACTATCAAGTAGTCATCATACTGAGCTTTTGTCAAAACGTTCATAACGTCTGCATCTACTCCTGCAATAGGTTTGTCACCTAGCGGTGCATCAAGGACATAATTCTTCTGTGCAGCAATGAGGATAAACCTCAGATCACGGACCCAGTCCGCATCATTGCTGCTATCATCTTTCAACTTAGTTTTCTCTAGGAACACATATAAAAACATAGGGAAGCAACAACGCGAGCTATTGATCTACAACATTATTTGCAAAATACTATTAGGACTAAGTTCATGATAAATTAAAGTTCAATTAATCATATTACTTAAGAACTCCACTTAGATAGACATCCCTCTAATCATCTAAGTGATCACGTGATCCAAATCAACTAAACCATAACCGATCATCACGTGAAATGGAGTAGTTTTCAATGGTGAACATCACTATGTTGATCATATCTACTATATGATTCACGCTCGACCTTTCGGTCTCAGTGTTCCGAGGCCATATCTGCATATGCTAGGCTCGTCAAGTTTAACCTGAGTATTCTGCGTGTGCAAAACTGGCTTGCACCCGTTGTAGATGGACGTAGAGCTTATCACACCCGATCATCACGTGGTGTCTGGGCACGACGAACTTTGGCAATGGTGCATACTCAGGGAGAACACTTTTATCTTGAAATTTAGTGAGAGATCATCTTATAATGCTACCGTCGAACTAAGCAAAATAAGATGTATAAAAGATAAACATCACATGCAATCAAAATATGTGACATGATATGGCCATCATCATCTTGTGCCTTTGATCTCCATCTCCAAAGCATCGTCATGATTTCCATCATCATCAGCATGACACTATGATCTCCATCATCTTGATCTATATCAATGTGTCGTCACATGGTCGTCTCGCCAACTATTGCTCTTGCAACTATTGCTATCGCATAGCGATAAAGTAAAGCAATTATTTGGCGCTTGCATCTTATGCAATAAATAGACAACCATAAGGCTTCAGCCAGTTGCCGATAACTTCAACAAAACATGATCATCTTATACAACAACTTATATCTCATCACATCTTGACCATATCACATCACAACATGCCCTGCAAAAACAAGTTAGACGTCCTCTACTTTGTTGTTGCAAGTTTTACGTGGCTGCTACGGGCTGAGCAAGAACCGTTCTTACCTATGCATCAAAACCACAACGATAGTTTGTCAAGTTAGTGCTGTTTTAACCTTCTCAAGGACCAGGCGTAGCCACACTCGATTCAACTAAAGTTGGAGAAACTGACACCCGCTAGTCACCGTGTGCAAAGCACGGCGGTAAAACCAGTCTCGCGTAAGCGTATGCGTAATGTCGGTCTGGGCCGCTTCATCCAACAATACCGCCGAACCAAAGTGTGACATGCTGGTAAGCAGTATGACTTGTATCGCCCACAACTCACTTGTTTTCTACTTGTGCATATAACATCAACGCATAAAACCAGGCTCGGATGCCACCGTTGGGGAACGTAGTAATTTGAAAAAAAATCCTACGCACACACAGGATCATGGTGATGCATAGCAACGAGAGGGGAGAGTGTGTCCACGTACCCTCGTAGACCGAAAGCGGAAGCGTTATGACAACGCGGTTGATGTAGTCGTACGTCTTCACGATCCGACCGATCCAAGTACCGAACGCACGGCACCTCCGAATTCAGCACACGTTCAACTCGATGACGTCCCATGAACTCCGATCCAACAGAGCTTCGAGGGAGAGTTCCGTCAGCACGACGGCGTGATGACGGTGATGATGATGCTACCGACGCACGGCTTCGCCTAAGCACCGCTACGATATGATCGAGGTGGATTATGGTGGAGGGGGGCACCGCACACGGCTAAGAGATCAATGATCAATTGTTGTGTCTATGGGGTGCCCCCTGGACACGTATATAAAGGAGTGGAGGAGGGCGGAGAGGGCCGACCCCTATGGCGCGCCCTGGAGGAGTCCTACTCCCACCGGGAGTAGGATTCCCCCTTCCAAGTAGTAGGAGGGAGTCAAGGAAAGGGAAGAGAGAAGAGAAGGAAGGAGGGGGCGCAGCCCCTCCCCCTAGTCCAATTCGGACTAGGCCTTGGGGGGGGGGGCGCAGCCTGAAAGTGCGTTATATCGACTAGAGGGGGGGTGAATAGGCGATTTTTATGAATTCTTCACTGAGGAATTTGTGGGTGAGAAAATTCCTTAGCGAAGAACTACTTGCAGCAGAATAAGTACTCAAAAGTATGCATAGCAGAACACAAGCATAGTCATCATGATGAAATGAAGACAAGCACAGAGTACAGAAAGCGTAAACACAGGATAACACAGGATGAAGACAAAACAGACTGAAGAAATTGAACTAAGGAAATTGAGAAAGTCTTAAGTCAAAGTCTTCAAACACAGATATGAACAAGCATACAACACAGTAATGAGGAAATGAAAGAGTTGAGGAAATAGAACCAGTTGGCTTGGTGAAGACAATGATTTGGTAGACCAGTTCCAACTGTTGTCTCAGTTGTACGTCTGGTTGGAGCGGTTAGGTATTTAAACATGAGGACACACAGTCCCGGACACACAGTCCTCACCGTATTCTCCTAGAGCTAAGGTCACACAGAACTCGCCCAATCACTCGTGGTAAGTCTTCAGGTGACATCCAAACCTTCACAAACTCGGTCACTCGGCGATCCACAATTTCCTCTTGGATGCTCTAGACCATGACGCCTAACCGTCTGGAAGAAGCACAGTCTTCAAAGGTAACAAGCGTCGGATCCACGTAGGATCAATCTCTTCAGTGATGCTCAATCACTTTGGGTTTGTAGGTGTTTGGGTTTGGGTTTTGGGGTTTCCTCACTTGATGATTTTCGCTCAAAGTCCTCGGAGGATGGGATGCTCTCAATTGACAAGTGCCAGTTTCTCTCGGAGCAGCCAACCAGCTAGTGGTTGTAGGGGCGGCTATTTATAGCCTAGGGAGCAGCCCGTCATGATAAGACATAAATGCCCTTCAATGATATGACCGTTAGGTGGGTAGATATTTTGGGACAGCTGGCGCATAGCACAGCAACGGTCGGAAATTTGAGTATCAAATTCCTCAGGGCTATCATGTTCCTCACTGTGTAGGAAATCCGCACTGGCGAATTCCTAACTCCTCAGTCAGAACAAATTCCTCAGAGACCAGAAGAACTTCGTCTCTGTCATTGAAGAATATGACTGAACTGTATGAGATTTCCAATGGCTTCACTCGAAGGGATTGGTAGGTGTAGGATTTTGAGTTGAGCATCACATGGAAAATTTTCCTTAGTATTTCCTTGACCCCCTTTAACAGTACGGTGTTTCCTATGAGTCAAGAAAGAGAAAATGAAACTACGAAAACAAAAGTCTTCACGCTTCATGTTCCTCAAATTAATACCAAGTCTTCAAGGTCACACCAATTTCTTCACTTTCTAAGTCTTCAGAAAGTCTTCAGAAATCCAAAGTCTTCAGTCGAAGAACTTCATTTTTAGGGGTCGACTTTCTCTGTAAATATCAAACTCCTCATAGACTTATAGACATGTGTACACTCATAAACACATTAGTCCCTTAACCTATAAGTCTTCAATACACCAAAATCACTAAGGGGCACTAGATGCACTTACAATCTCCCCCTTTTTGGTGATTGATGACAATATAGGTTAAGTTTTCAACGGGGATAAACATATGAAGTGTAAATACTGATATTGAGGAATTTGATTGCAAGATATAGAAGAACTCCCCCTGAAGATGTGCATAGTGAGGAATTTGCTTTTGAAGCAATGCACACTTGAAGAGTTGAATCATGGAGATCTCCCGCTATATCTTGTAATTCATATGCGCATTTGACATAATATATGAAGAATTTGAAATGCATGATGAAATATGGTGACTGATGTAATTCAGCATGCGCGCAATAACATTAATGAGGAATAAGCATGCAGAAGAAAGAACAGAAGTATCAGGCCACCATAGAGTTTAAGTTTACAACTCGATCCAACAAAGTCATCAGAAGAACGAGAGTTGTAACTTTAGAAAAAAACGCCCCATAAGATAGACCCGCTTGAAGACTAACTCAAATTTCTCCCCCTTTGTCATCAAATGACCAAAAGGGTCGAAAATGAGGACTAACGCCCCTGAAGAATATCAAGGTGATGAAGGAGCGTCAGCGTTGTTGGGGTCGTTTGTTGATGTAGGGCCTGCCGCAGTGTCGTCCAAGTCTTCATGTTCATCAGTGTCACATGATGAAGAATAGGAGCTGGCCACCAAGGAAGGAACCTTGACCTTCTTGTACTTCTTCGGAGGAGGTGCAGCCCAGTCAAGATCTTCCTTGAGACCCATTTTCTTCAGATCTTCTTCACCATATATGTGCGACAGAATAGCCCAGGTGCGGTTGAGGGTTTCATGAAGGTAGTAATGGTTTTTCTTCACTGCATTGTGGGTAGCAGTCATGTTGTGAAGAATTGAACCAAACTGACGTTTGACCCATTTGTGATTGTGATCAACCTTCTGGTGAAGACTGAGGAGAAGCTCATGGTCAGTCATCACCCTGGGTGCTGTGCCTTGTGGATTTTGCTTGGGTGCGTTTGCAGCAGAGTCATGGGTGGCAGAGTCATCATTGGTGGAGTAGGATGTAGCCTTGCGAAATTGACCATCCAATGGACGAATGCCTTCATCAATTACAGCCGTAGCCTTCCCCTTTTCATAAGTTGAGGAAAATGTCCGTTTGAGGACTTCAATCGGGGGCAAGTAGCTGCAATGGTTCAGAGTATCAGCTTTGTAGTTGAGTGAAGACCTTGTTCTGATGAATCTCATAATCCATGGTGCATAAGGCTTCAACTCAAATGGTGACATTGCGACGTTGGCCAGAGTCCTCATGAAGAAATCATGGAAGTTGATGGGAACGCCATGAATGATATTGAAAAAGCAGATTCTTCATGATGCCAACGACTTCTTCTTCATTCGAGTCATGGCCCTTGATAGGACTCAATGTCTTCGTCAGAATGCGATAGACAGTCCGAGGTACATACAGAAATTCCTTCACAGGGAATTTTGTTCTTGGGGCCTGACCTGGCTTCAAAGGCTTCATCAGCACTTGCATATAGTGATCGGTAAGCTCAGGTTCATTGTAGACGCAACAAGCACCTTCAAGGGGCGGACTGAGAGGCAAAGCACGAAACAATTCAGTAGCTGGTGCTTTGTAGTGAGTGTTTTCAGATATCCAGTCCAGCACCCATGAATTCACGTCTTCAGAGTTGCCGGTGATGTGCAGAGTTGCATAAAATTGAAGAATTAGCTCTTCATTCCAATCACATATGTCAGTGCAGAAATTTAACAGTCGAGCGTCGTAGAGAACACTGAGGACTGGTCCAAAGCATGGCAGAGATTCCATATCCACGTGAGGAATGTGCTCATGATCGAAGACTTTGTCTTTGTTGAACAGCACTGAGGAATAGAAATTTGCCTGGCTGGCAGTCCAGAAACGCCTTTTCCTTATCCGAGCAGAGTCATAAGGGTTGTAATCAGTGAAGAATACGTGCTCGCCAAAGAAAGCATCAGCCTTGAATTTTTGTTTCCTTGAGAATGGATCCTTTGGCTTGGGCAGAGGGGTGTCAGTCAGTTGCATGATGACCTCAGGAATCGCAATCTCAGGTTCTTTAGGCTGAGGAATTTCTGGTTCCTCTTTAGTGGCAGCCTGGTTCTTCAAATCTTTATTTTCATTTTCTTCAGCACTAGCGGCTGGAATGTCTTCATGAGCTTCATCAGATCCCATTTGAACTGTAGTGGCTGGGGACTGAGGAATTTGCTGCAGTGGAGTGAAGAGTGGAGAATTGGGGTGCTGACTTTCCCAAAAGTCATCATTCATCACTGGTGTGGTACAACCAATGTCCACATCTTCTTCTTCAATTTCTTCAACGCCAGCCTCTTCAGCAGTAAACTGAGGCATAGGCGAGGAAACTGTGGGGGTTGAAGGGATTTTATCCACTTCAATTTCTTCATCCATCTGCTCTGACGAAGCAGCAGAAGGATTTTCTTCATCAGATCCGCTAGGGATCACATATTCTTCATCAAAAGGGATGATTTCATTTGATGGCATGGAGGAAACTGGAACAACATCAATTGGATGAGCAAATGAGCTTGTCAATTTCTTCATCTTCTTCGGTGCTGAAGAATCTGAAGGAGTTGATGCTTTCCTTTTCTTCACTGCTGCACGCTCTGCAACCTTGGTCTTCTTCACATCTGATGCAGATGGAAGGATTGGAGTTGGGGTAGGCGCAGGAGGAGCAGAGGAATGTGGTTAATTTTCTTCAGGCACAACTGATGCAGTTGCCTTGGCAATTTCTTCAGCGGCTGGAATGCAGTCATCAGCCCTGGAACTCACATTTTCTTCAGCAGCCTGATTGTCATCAGCGGTGCTGGCATGTTCTTCAGTTGGCTGAGCAGAGGCTTCAGCCTGAGGAATTTCTTGTTGCGATGGGGCTGCAACATTTAAGGTGAACATCTTAGTCAGTTTAACAAACCTGACTTTGGCTCCTTTCCAATCAGGATAGTAAGCATTGAAATCATCGATGAGGACTTTGATTTCAGATTGGATCTTCACAAGTTCATCAGTTGTCATAGAGACAAAGTTGTTCTTCAGGAATTTTTCCTTCCTGTACTGTGCTTTCTTGAGCTGTCTGGCCTTCTCAAATTTCCATTTTTCTTCTTGGATGAAGGCAGTCATCATATGACTTTGACCAAGAGTCAGCTTGAAGTCAGGCATAGGAGTGTTTGGGTCCTTGTGCCAGAGATCAATATAGTCGAGGATCAACTTTGGATCCAAAAGCAGTGGCACATTTGTGCCCTTGGCTCTAGCAGCCCTGACTTGCCTATCTCTGATGATTTCAGCAAGTTCTTCATCATCAGCTTCGTCTTCTTCAGACGGTACTTGGAAGGCGACCTGCCTCTTGTGAGGACTTGGGTGAGAGCCTCGTCCAGCAGTGGTCTTTGTCTTCAGCAGAGATGGTCCTGTTGAAGAATTTGGTGCAGCTGAGGAACTAGCTGAAACTCCTGAGGCAATGGAGATGCCTGTAGTCCTTTGGCACGTGGCAAAATGCACAGGTGCTGAGGATTTGGGCGGAGCAACTGAGGACTTTGGAGGAGCAGGAGCGGCTTGAGGAATTGGCCGTGAGGGCTTAGCTGAGGAAATTGGCCGTGAGGGCATTGAAGAAGAGGCACTTGGCTTGTGCGCAGGCTTCTTTGCCATGGATTTCTTCGGCCTTACAGAGGCCTCAGCAGCAGCAGCAGTAGTGGATTCTTCGTTAAATTTCTTCACTGCATCTTTTGCCTGTTTGGCCAGCTTAGCCTGGCGCTTGGCCCATTCTTCAGGAAAATCCTCACTGCGCTTGATGCTAGTGGGATCTGCCTCTTGGCCAGCTGCCAATGGTGGTCTTGAGCATGGAGGAGTAACAGCGAATTTCTTCATGTATTTTGGAGTCACATACCTGTACTCCCTCCACTCTTTTGCCCATCTCCTTTCTATCCTCTGAATGCACACCTTGCGCTGATTTTTATCTTCCTCAGGGGGTGTGCAGTACCCAGCATGAATGTCCTCAGGGATTTCAAAGGTAGTATTGATTTCATGCCTCTTTCCTCCTTTCTGTGGCTTCTTTCCATCAGCCATTCTCTTCAGTTGAGGAATTTGAACAATTGAACTTTCTGAAGAAGTATGCAACTTTTCTTCGAGGAACGCCACAAATGAGTTAAGTTGATGAGAACCTAGTGATTCAGCAGCGGACATGAGTACCCTGAATGAAGAACACGACGAACTGTGAGGTGGAGAAGTGAAGTTCGTCTGTGTAGATCTTCCACGCCCTAACTTGGCGGAGGAAGACGGCTACGGCGGCGGCGGAGTGAAGATTTCCACGGCCGGCGCGAGTACGGCGGCGACGAGGTCGAGGCAGTGAAGCTCTTCCTCACCGGCGACGATGAAGTAGCGGCGGCGCTAGGGTTTGAGAAGCTTGAGCTGGAGAGAGGTCGAGCGGAGTAAAAGAAGTGAGGAAGGGGAGAGGGGGTATTTATAGCCACGGTGAAAAACTGTCCGCCCAAAGAAATTGGACGAACGTGCCCCTGACCCTTCTCATTCGCTTGACATGTGTCACCCACGTACTGAGAAGTGGAGATCGTGTTAGATCGTGGGCGAATAGATAAGTATATCGTGGGATGCGAAACGGTTTGAGCGGCAAAGCCGAAAATTTTGGATAAGATAAGTTAAAAGTTCCGTTCGCAAATTCTTCAGCTAACAAGAACACAGTGAAGATTTTGAACGAGTTTCAAATAGAATGCATATGAAGAATTTGTGAATAGATTGGGTTGAGTATAGCATAGAGGGGGAAGGGTCCGATCACATTCACTTAGCAGAAAAACCAACTTGAAGAATTAGCCATAAGTGAATGCTGTAGAGGACATAAACTCATATATATATATAGCCAATGAAGAAAAACGACGGAAACAGTGAAGACAATGCAAAGTTGAAGAAAATGAACAACTGAGGAATTTCAAAAACTGAGGAAAAACTCAAATTGAAGATTTTCAACTTTTGTGGTGGCGTGACCCACCGTATAAGAATGATGATTTCAGACGCCGCGTACAATTGTCGTAGGGTTCTGAGAATCAAATTCTTCATTAATTTCTTCACACTTAGAGTGTTATTCTTCATTGATTGAAGAAAAACGTTTCTTCATGTGTTGCACATCTAAGTCATCAGTTTTGCATAAGTGTTAGGATGAGTGTCCTTTTCAAAGAACATCCGAAGATTCTAAGATATTTAGCTCACACCGCAACTTGCTAAATCTCTTTTCATCCAAGGGCTTTGTGAAGATATCGGCTAGCTGTTCTTCAGTCTTCACATGCTCAATAGAAATGTCGCCCTTCAACACATGATCGCGAAGAAAATGATGACGAATCTGAATGTGCTTTGTCTTTGAGTGCTGAACTGGGTCGTGAGCAATCTTGATGGCACTCTCATTGTCACAGAAGAGAGGCACATTCTTCATGTTGACGCCGTAGTCCTTGAGAGTTTGCTTCATCCACATCAATTGAGCACAGCAAGAACCAGCAGCAATGTACTCAGCTTCAGCAGTAGACAGTGATACGCAGTTCTGTTTCTTCGAGGACTAACAGACCAAAGATCATCCGAGGAAATGACATGTACCAGATGTTGACTTGCGGTCCACACGATCGCCAGCATAGTCAGAGTCATAATATCCAATGAGATCAAAAGCCGAGCCCTTGGGGTACCATAATCCTAGTGTTGGTGTGTGAGCTAGATATCGAAGAATATGTTTCACAGCCTTATGGTGTGATTCCTTTGGTGTAGCTTGAAATCGGGCACACATGCAAACACTAAGCATAATATCTGGCCTAGATGCACATAAATAAAATAAAGAACCAATCACGGAGCGGTATACCTTTTGATCAAAGTCAATACCATTTTCATCAGTGCACAGATGGCCATTTGTGGGCATAGGAATTTTGACGCCTTTGCAATCTTGCATGCCGAATTTCCTCAGTACATCCTTGAGGTATTTCTCCTGAGATATGAATATGCCATTGCGCTATTGACGAATTTGAAGACCTAAGAAGAATTTCAACTCTCCCATCATAGACATTTGATATTCTTCACTCGTCATATAGGCAAATTCATCACTATAACATAGTACAGCCAAAGATGATATCATCAACATATATTTGGAACACAAACAATTCATCATCATATGATTTAGTGAAAATAGTAGGGTCGAGTGAACCGGGTTTGAAGCCTTTCTTCATGAGGAATTCCTTCAAAGTATCATACCAGGCCCGAGGGGCCTGCTTGAGGCCATAGAGGGCCTTATTTAGTCTGAAGACTTTGTCAGGATGCTTAGGATCTTCAAAACCTGGGGGATGAGCAACATATACTTCTTCCTCAAGCTTACCATTGAGGAATGCACTTTTCACATCCATTTGATATAAAGTGATATCATGATGGTTAGCATAAGCAAGTAATATGCGAATAGCTTCAAGTCTAGCAACAGGTGCAAAAGTTTCATCAAAATCAATTCCTTCAACCTGTGTGTAGCCTTGAGCTACTAGTCATGCCTTATTCCTCACCACAAGGCCATTTTCATCTTGCTTGTTGCGGCAGATCCACTTTGTGCCAATGATATTGTGTTTGCGAGGATCTGGACGATTGACCAGTTCCTAGACGTTGTTGAGCTTGAACTGATGTAATTCTTCTTGCATGGCCTGAATCCACTCAGGCTCCAGAAATGCTTCATCTACCTTAGTGGGCTCTATGATAGAGACAAAAGCATAGTGCCCACAAAAGTTAGATAAATGTGAAGCTTTTGAGCGTGTGAGAGGACCTGGTGCTTCAATGTCATCGATGATCTTTTCAACTTGCACTTATTTTGCAACGCGAGGATGAGTTGGTTGTCGTCGAGGAATTTGATCAGAATTTTCTTCAACACCATTTTCTTCAGCATTTTCTTCAGGTGCACTAGCTCGACGTTCTTCACGTTCTGGAATGAATTCTTCAGCAGATTCTTCGGTAGGAATGACATCCTCAGTAGCCTTGAACTTGATAGTTTCCTCAGGTGCTGGTTCATCTATCATAGAGGGTAGGTGCTCTCTTTGCGAGCCATTAGTTTCATCGAAGCGCACATCTACAGTTTCAACAACCTTGTGAAGAATGTTGTTGAAGACTCTGTAGGTGTGCGAGTCCTTTCCGTAACCAAGCATAAAACCTTCATGTGCTTTCGGTGCAAATTTAGCATTGTGATGAGAATCTGTAATCCAACATTTAGCACCGAAGACTTTGAAATAACTCACATTGGGTTTCTTGTCAGTGAGGAGTTCATAGGCAGTCTTCTTGAAGAATTTGTGAAGATATACCCTATTGATGATGTGGCACGCAGTATAAATTGCCTCAATCCAGAAGTGACGAGGCGTCTTGTACTCATCAAGCATAGTGCGAGCCATCTCAACAAGAGTCCTGTTCTTGCGCTCCATGACGCCATTCTGCTGAGGAGTGTAAGGAGCAGATAACTCATGAGTAATACCAAGTTCATCAAGATAGTCATCAAGACCAGAATTCTTGAACTCAGTTCCATTGTCACTTCTGATGTGCTTGATCTTCACACCAAAGTTGGTTGAAGCCCTCGAGGAAAATCGTTTGAAGACTTCCTGCACTTGATGTTTGTAAGTAACAATGTGTACCCATGTGTAACGAGAGTAATCATCAACAATAACAAACCCATAGAGAGATGCGTAATTTGTGACAGCTGAGTAATGGTTTGGACCAAAGAGGTCCATGTGAAGCAATTCGAATGGTCGAGTAGTGGTCATGATAGTCTTCGCTGGATGCTTAGCCTTGGTCATCTTTCTAGCTTCACAAGCTCCACACAGATGATCCTTGAGGAATTTGACATTCTCAATGCCAATGACATGCTTCTTCTTCGCAAGCGTGTGCAGATTCCTCATGCCTGCATGACCAAGTCGTCGATGCCATAGCCAACCTTCTGAAGCTTTTGCAAGTAGGCACACGGCTGGTTGCGGTCCTGTAGATAAATCAACAATATACAAGTCTCCTCTCCTAAAGCCTTTGAAGACTTTGGAATTGTCAGCTTCCATAACCACAACACAACGATACTTGCCAAAGACAACTACCATATCAAGATCACAAAGCATTGAGACAGACACGAGATTGTATCCTAAGGACTCGACAAGCATGACTTTGTCCATGTGTCGATCCTTTGTGATCGCAACCTTACCTAGACCCAATACCTGACTTTTGCTTTTGTCAGCAAAGAAGATATGCTTCAGATGCGATGGTGATAAGGGTGCATCTACTCAATAGATTCTTGTCACCAGTCATGTGATTTGTACATCCACTATCGAGGACCCACTCAGTGGCTTTGGGTTGATCATCCTGCAGATGAATTAGTGCAGCTTACGAACTTCATATACTTCATCAGTGAAGAATATGACATCACAATTCATCAGACCAATTTCATCAAGCAATGCAACAGTTAAAACAGCATAAGGACGTGAGAAATGAAAGTTCATTTCTTCATGATTAGCCTGCGTCCTTTCAGGCACTCTTCAGGTCTCCAGCAAATTCTTTAGACGTTTAAGCACGTCTGGAGACCTGACCCTGCAGAAGAGATTAGTTCTTTTTCTTCACCACCCACATCTGAAGGGGTGGCAAAGAGTTCATCACTCTGCGAGCTCCATACGAGAAAGGTGGCATAGAAGCCAATCCATTTCGTTTCACATAAGAGAAGTTAGGGTAAGCATATGAATAAGCAGAGAAATTCTTCGAGGACTTATGAACATAATGATTAGAAGAATAATGCTCATATTCATAGCCCTTGGCTCTTCCCTGCGAAACAGAGTTGTTAGCACGATGATGTTCATACGAGGACTTTGATCCTTTTGAGGAATTTGATCCATGTGAGGAATTTGGTCCGTATGAGGACTTGGATCCATATGAAGAATTTGATCTGGGGTTCATATTCTTCACAGGTGGTGTCATGAGGACATTCACCTGAGGACTTTCAAGGAACTTTTTGGGAACCCAGATTTTCTTCTTAGGAGAACCGTTCCTGCAGTTAGTGCCAACATATCTAGCAAATACTTCACCATTCTGATTTTTGAACAGTTTATAGTTGGAGTCAAATGATTCATCAGAAGAATGAGAAGATTCACATGAAAGCCAGATAAATTAGATGGATCAACTGGAGGTCCCTTTGCAGCAACCCATGAGGTTTTGGGGTACTGCTCAGGCTTCTAATATGTACCATCAGCATTGAGTTTCCTCTCAAAGGCAATACCCTCTTTCCTAGGGTTCCTATTGGGGATCTGCTTTTTAAGCACATCACAAAGAGTCTGATGCCCTTTGAGGCTTTTGTAGATGCCTGTCATGTACAATTCCTTCAGCCCTGCATCGTGAGTGATACTAGAAATGTCCTCAGATGAGGAATTAGTGATAGCAGATATAGTTGAAGAATTTGTAGCATTAGAAGCATTTGAACATTCAGGTGAAGAATTAGCAGATTCACGTTCAATGCATTTCAAACATGGAGGAACAAATTCTTCCTGAGCAGCGCTGATTTGTTGAGCAAGTAATGAATCGCACTCCTTCTGAAGATCTTCATAACTCACTCTTAGCTTATCAAGATCTTGCTTTCTTTGAAGAAATTCATAAGAAAGCTTCTCATGATCAGACAAGAGAGTGTTATGATGACCTTGAAGGTTGTCAAACCTAGTCTGAAGTCTCTGAAGATTTCAGTCAAGGTTTTAGTGCGATCCATTTCTTCACCCAACATATCATCACTTTTGTCTAGCATGTTTTGAACCTTTTCAAAAGCCCTTTGTTGTTTCACAGCAATCTTAGCAAGTTTATAATAGCTGGGCTTAAGGTTTTCATCAGATTCATTCTCACTTGATTCAGAGGAGGTATATTTGAGTACCTTGGCACCCTTTGCCATGAAGCAATAGGTGGGAGCGTAGTCATCATTGCCTTCATCAGCCTTGTTGGTGAGGTCATGTTCTTCAGTGTTGAAGATAGACTTGCTGACGAATGCAGTAGCGAGGGCTAGGCTCGCCACACCGGATTCGGAATCCTCAGATGCCTCCTCTTCCTCATTTTCTTCAGATTCAGCCTCAGAGTCCATTTCCTTGCCAATGAATGCCCGAGCCTTCTTGGAGCTGCTCTTCTTGTGAGATGAAGACTTTGAGGATTTTGATGATGAAGATTTTGAGGATTTCTTCTTTTTCTTCGCATCATCAGAACTGTAATCCTTGTATTTCTTCTTTTCCCATTGAGGACAATCTTGAATGTAGTGTCCTGGTTTCTTGCATTTGTGACAAAGCCTCTTCTTGTAGTAACTGGATGAGGAATCATTGCTCCTTCAGGGTCTTCCAAAGCGACCACGTCTTGAGAACTTCTGGAATTTCTTCACGAGCAGTGCTAGATCATAGCTCAGTTCTTCAGGGTCACCAAGGCTGCTGTCAGAGTTTTCATCCTCAGACTCAGAAACTGCCTTGGCCTTCAGTGCATGTGATTTTCCATAGCTCGAACCATATAGATTTCTCTTTTCAGCAAGCTGGAACTCATGAGTGTTTAGCCTTTCAAGGATATCAGCGGGATCAAGTGACTTGTAATCAGCACGTTCTTGTATCATCAATGCCAGAGTATCAAATGAGGAATCAAGCGATCTCAACAATTTCTTCACCACCTCATGGTCGGTGATGTCAGTGGCACCAAGTGCTTGAAGCTCATTTGAGATGTTAGTGAGGCGATCGAAGGTTTGTTGAACATTTTCATTATCGAGTCTTTTGAAGCGGTTGAAGAGATTGCGAAGAACATCAACTCGAGAGTCACGCTGAGTTGAGACTCCTTCATTTACTTTGGACAGCCTATCCCAGATAAGCTTAGCAGTTTCCAAAGCACTCACTCTTCCATACTGTCCTTTGCTCAGATGACCACATATGATATTCTTCGCTTGAGAATCGAGTTGCTTGAATCTCTTCACATCGGTAGCGTTCAGTGAGGGTGAGACAGAGGGAACACCATTTTCCACCACATACCAGAGATCGTTATCAATTGCCTCAAGATGCATTCGCATATTGTTCTTCCAGTAGGGGTAGTCAGTCCCATCGAAGGTAGGACACCCAGCAGAGACCTTGATCATACCTGCGGTCGACATAACTAAACTACAGGCGGTTAAACCAAAATCACACAGAACAAGGGAGTACCTTGCTCTGATACCAATTGAAAGTGCGTTATATCAACTAGAGGGGGGTGAATAGGAGATTTTTATGAATTCTTCACTGAGGAATTTGTGGGTGAGAAAATTCCTTAGCGAAGAACTACTTGCAGCGGAATAAGTACTCAAAAGTATGCATAGCAGAACACAAGCATAGTCATTATGATGAAATGAAGACAAGCACAGAGTACAGAAAGCGTAAACACAGGATAACACAGGATGAAGACAAAACAGACTGAAGAAATTGAACTGAGGAAATTGAGAAAGTCTTCAGTCAAAGTCTTCAAACACAGATATGAACAAGCATACAACACAGTAATGAGGAAATGAAAGTGTTGAGGATTTAGAACCAGTTGGCTTGGTGAAGATAATGATTTGGTAGACCAGTTCCAACTGCTGTCTCAGTTGTACGTCTGGTTGGAGCGATTAGGTATTTAAACATGAGGACACACAGTCCTGGACACACAGTCCTCACCGTATTCTCCTTGAGCTATGGTCACACAGACCTCGCCCAATCACTCGTGGTAAGTCTTCAGGTGACTTCCAAACCTTCACAAACTCGGTCACTCGGCGATCCACAATTTCCTCTTGGATGCTCTAGACCATGACGCCTAACCGTCTGGAAGAAGCACAATCTTCAAAGGTAACAAGCGTCAGATCCATGTAGGATCAATCTCTTCAGTGATGCTCAATCACTTTGGGTTTGTAGGTGTTTGGGTTTGGGTTTTGGGGTTTCCTCACTTGATGATTTTTGTTCAAAGTCCTCGGAGGATGGGATGCTCTCAATTGACAAGTGCCAGTTTCTCTCGGAGCAGCCAACCAGCTAGTGGTTGTAGGGGGCGGCTATTTATAGCCTAGGGAGCAGCCCGTCATGATAAGACATAAATGCCCTTCAATGATATGACCGTTAGGTGGGTAGATATTTTGGGACAGCTAGCGCATAGCACAGCAACGGTCGGAAATTTGAGTATCAAATTCCTCAGGGCTATCATGTTCCTCACTGTGTAGGCAATCCGCACTGGCGAATTCCTAACTCCTCAGTCAGAACAAATTCCTCGGAGACTAGAAGAACTTTGTCTCTGTCACTGAAGAATATGACTGAACTATATGAGATTTCCAATGGCTTCACTCGAAGGGATTGGTAGGTGTAGGATTTTGAGTTGAGCATCACATGGAAATTTTTCCTTAGTATTTCCTCGACCCCCTTTAACAGTACGGTGTTTCCTATGACTCAAGAAAAAGAAAATGAAACTACGAAAACAAAAGTCTTCACGCTTCATGTTCCTCAAATGAATACCAAGTCTTCAAGGTCACACCAATTTCTTCACTTTCAAAGTCTTCAATAAGTCTTCAGAAATCCAAAGTCTTCAGTCGAAGAACTTCATTTTTAGGGGTCGACTTTCTCTGTAAATACCAAACTCATCATAGACTTATAGACCTGTGTACACTCATAAACACATTAGTCCCTTAACCTATAAGTCTTAAATACACCAAAATCACTAAGGGGCACTAGATGCACTTACACAGCCTCTCCTCTCTCTTTCCCCTAAAGCCCAATAAGGCCCATATACTCCCCGGCGAATTCCCGTAACTCTCCGGTACTCCGAAAAATACCCGAATCACTCGGAACCTTCCCGATGTCCTAATATAGTCGTCCAATATATCGATCTTTATGTCTCGACCATTTCGAGACTCCTCGTCATGTCCCCGATCTCATCCGGGACTCCGAACTACCTTCGGTACATCAAAACACATAAACTCATAATATAACCGTCATCGAACTTTGAGCGTGCGGACCCTACGGGTTCGAGAACTATGTAGACATGACCGAGACATGTCTCTAGTCAATAACCAATAGCGGAACCTGGATGCTCATATTGGCTCCCACATATTCTACGAAGATCTTTATCGGTCAAAACCGCATAACAACATAAGTTATTCCCTTTGTCATCGGTATGTTACTTGCCCGAGATTCGATCGTCGGTATCTCAATACCTAGTTAATCTCGTTACCGGCAAGTCTCTTTACTCGTTCCGTAATGTATCATCCCACAACTAACTCATTAATCACATTGCTTGCAAGGCTTATAGTGGTGTGCATTACCGAGAGGGCCCAGAGATACCTCTCCGACAATCGGAGTGACAAATCCCAATCTCGAAATACGCCAACTCAACAAGTACCTTCGGAGACACCTGTAGAGCACCTTTATAATCACCCAGTTACGTTGTGACGTTTGGTAGCACACAAAGTGTTTGTCGTGGCTTTGTCATGGCAGATGTCCTTAGTGTCAGGACTTAGTCGCAAGGCCAACGCATCTATGTGGTAGCTTGAGTGGGGTTGAGCGGAATTGAGAGACGCAACACAAGACAAGGATTTAGACAGCTTCGGGCCCCGGGAAACATCATCCGGTAACAACCCTACATGCTGTTTGAGGCTAGGTCTCATTATGATCATGAAGGAGTCGCCGGTAAACCGGCTCTTTGTGTCTAGCCCTAGAGATTGTTTCTTCTTGCTTGTAGCTTGTCCCCCTTTGGGGAGCCCTGACCCTCCTTATATATGTTGAAGGGGCGGGTTACATGTGGAGTCCTATTAGGATTAAGACTAGTCTATCTCTAATACAAACCGGATACAAGTCCAGGTCTTAACTCCTTGTAAGACAAATATTCCTCACGCCTTTCCTCTTAAACCGGCCCACCATAACATGAGCCGGCCTTCTGGGCCTTGGGCCTTGCCATCGTCTGTCCCGCCCGCCGGGTTAGCAGTGAATCATAATGTTCAGTCAGGTTGCTTGTAAACTGTCTGGTCTGTGCGGGTCGCCGGTGTCTCAAATGAATCGCCAAGTGTTAGCGGGGTCTCAAATAAACCGCCAAGTCCGGCCGGGTTATACTTCCGGCCGGTTTACGAAGCGGGGTATATCCCCGACATTAGCCCCTGGTTTAATTTGGATTTATCCATGTTAAACTGATCCTGCAACATAAACACAAGAACGAATTTGACAGATTATGCTCCAGGTTAAGAATTCTTGTAATCCTCTAATTCCTTGTCATTTCCTTCTTCTAGAAAATCCAGGTCAATAAGCCAGGTTCATACTCAATTTGCTGATATTGGTTTCTCATAGAGAAATATTGTGAAGAATAATCCACTTGAGTCGGCGTCCAAAGCGCCGGTTTAAGAAATATTGGTGTTGAAATACTCATCTGATATTCAACCGGTTTGAAGATGTAGAACTTGCTAGTTTATCATTTGCCAAAAACTGCCGGGTTATAAAACTGATAATTTTGGGTCATGATTGTTGCAGACACCGGGTCATAGTTGTTGCAGACACCGGATCAATCTGGTTAGCTCA
This sequence comes from Triticum aestivum, assembly GCF_018294505.1. Taxonomy (NCBI): domain Eukaryota; kingdom Viridiplantae; phylum Streptophyta; class Magnoliopsida; order Poales; family Poaceae; genus Triticum; species Triticum aestivum. Next base: position 280,228,461 of record NC_057811.1, read on the forward strand.
AATTTGAAAATTGGAAGATATTTCTCTCTTTTATCCATATTACCTGTAGCCCCCAAGTTTTGAACAGAACAAAGTGATGATTTGAGACTTGTTTTCATATAATTACTGCCACTTTGAAGAAATCCATGTTGTTCATCTCTAGTAAAAAACTGAATACTCCATATATGTAGCCCCCAAGTACCGGGTCGTCATGCTTGCAGCAACTTGGGACTTGTAATTGCTTATAAAAACTTCAATCAGTGTAGCCCCCAAGGGCCGGGTCATTATGCAATAATGAGCAGGGACTTTGTAAATATAATCATGTAGACTTGAGCAGTGATGTGTAGCCCCCAAGGGCCGGCTTAGTAAGATAATACTGAACCGGGACTTGATATATACTTCAATCAAAATAACATCTTATAATGTAGCTTCCATCGTAGGGCTTGAACCCACGTCCACAAGTTTAAGAGCTTTGTGCTTTACCAACTGAACAGTGGATCCTTCAATATAATGGGCGAAAACTTGTGTACCTTGAATTGTTGACAGGAGCAATTGCTAGCCCCCAAGGGCCGGCTCATTATGATATGATGAGTCGGGTCTTCAATAAGACTAGTAAAAATGACTTTGCATTAGCCCCCAAGTGTCATGGTGCATGCTTGCAGCGACATGAGACTTGCATGTAATCTCAATTTGAATAATGTAGCCCCCAAGTGCCGGGTTGTAAGCCTGCAGCGACTCGGGACTATTCCTTCCATTGTAGAATAAATCATATCCTTTGATAAAATAACAGCCATTGCGCTAAAGCGAGTTTGAAAACCTCAATAATACCGGTTATTAATAACCATAAAAATTCAGCCATGTTGGCTATTCAAGATAATATAATCCGGTATGAAAACCTTATTCATTCAATATCATAATGAAAATTCAGCCAAGTTTTGCTATTTGAATAATATAACCCAATGATTTATAAGCGCATGATTCCAATGGCGCAATCCAAATATATACTGGCGACTTATAGTCCAAAACCAGGCCGGTTTAATAAACACCAGATAATTTCCCATCATATACTGGCGACTTATCGTCTTAAAGCCAGGCCGGTTTAATAAACACCGGTGATTTATAATCATGCTTTATTCAACCTGTTTCTGCATACAACAAGTTTAAAGTGTCCTGGCGGTTTACCGCCGGACGGGTCATAATGCCCAATATATAACCCAGGTTTATAACCATAGCTTTAAATAATGAAATATGAAGACATATCATACCTGTGATATTGAATCACTTTGTTGGTTTACCAACATTCTTGTAATAAGGGTGGTGACCCAAATACTGAGTATTGATAACTCAAACCATGTTATGCTGGTATATAATAAGTGATGCCGGGTTATGATAAACACCGGATGATCATCTTGGCAACTTATAAGTGACTCCAGGCTGGGTTAAATAAACACCGGTTTATACGGATGACTTATAATCAGGCCGGGCCATTGGACGCCGGTTTAGCTCAAATCTTTAACAAGGGAGAAAGAAAAACTGACCAATAAAAACCAGAGAAAGAACTTGTAGTCGAGGCTTTTCAAGGGCTGCCAGGCCCAAACGCAAGGCTTTTCATGGGCTGCCAGGCCACTGAGTAAAACTGTTTTACAAAGCCTTTTAAGATGGTCCTCAGTCTTTAACCAATCGACGGTCTATCATTGACAAGTTCAGGGTCATATGCGATTGACTTGTCAAGTTGGCGGGTCATACCAGGCTTACCTGGGCAGAGTGACTTACTTAATGAAGGCAGGTTAACCCGGGGTTTTAGGTGTATACACCAGGCTTCCATGCCATGGCTTGATAGCGTATTGCAAGTGTAGATTTCTTTGTTCATTGTGATAGCAAAGAATCCCCAAGCAACATTTTGAGCTGTGCTCAACGGGTGCCTATGTTTGAGTAGTTCTTGACAACACCCTTTGGCCCCTAAGTAATGGCGTTGCGCCAGCCAAAAGGTGTAGCTATGGTTGAACACAACCAAGCCCCCAAGTGACTTACTGTCGTGGCTTTTGAGCCAGCCAAGAGGTGTAGCTATGGTTCGAATACGACCAAGCCCCCAAGTGACTTTGTGGCATTGCGCTGATCAAGAGGTGTAGCTATGGTTCGGATACGACCAAGCCCCCAAGTGATGTTGTGGCATTGCGCCGATCAAGAGGTGTAGCTATGGTTCGGATACGACCAAGCCCCCAAGTGACCAATAATATGATAAGCCAATAAGACATGATACCCATGTTTGAACCGCGCATCATAGCAGCAGGTCCTCTTCGGCAACCTCTAAATTTTTGCAAGAGATAAATTCTTCTTGACCCGGGATTTTGAACCGGATATTGAGAGCTTCAAAAAGCTTTGTGGGAGACATATTTCCCTTGAACCGGATTTTAAACTGGAATCTTCATTTTCAGCCGGAAATTTCCTGACGGCCTTTAAATTCGAACTTGCGAGAGGTTAATTCCTTTTTGAACCGGACATTTTCAAACCGGATTTGAGAGCTTCAGAGCTTTGTGGGAGAACATATTTCCCTTGAACCAGATTGTAAACCGGATATTTGAGAGCTTCAGTGAGACTGACTTCCCTTGAGCCGGATTTTAAACCGGAATCCTTTCTGATGACCCGGAACTTCTTCATTGAGCCGGGATTTTGTAACTGTCATATACTTTCTAAGCCGGAAATTTTCTGACGGCCTTTTAAATTTTCGTCAATATAACAGAAGCCTCTGGGACCGGGTTATGTTTCCCTCCATCATCCTGGGGTCCTTAAATTTGCTGAAACTGGCAATATTTGCTGAGTCATGTCATCGTAGCCCCCGAGTCTCAAAGGTGACTCGAGGAGTTGGCTTGATAACACGATGTGAATCCATAGAAGGTTGAGGTGACTGCGGCGGGTTGTAAATGATCCCATATGAGCCGTGTCAGCAACTCGGCCAATGGTTCCTTCCAACTGGTGATTTGAAGTTAACCAAACTGTAGTGGCGGCAACTTGTGCGCCTGCCCATTGAACCACCCAGTGCAGACGGCGGTTGATAGTATATGATAATTTGCCTCCAATTTGTTGAAAGAAAAACCGGGCTACCCAAGCTGTGACTTGCTCATACTCAATAAATAGCTCATGCAGACATGTGCGGCCCGATGTTTTAATATAAACCAGGCCGGGAGAGATGGACGGAAAAGACGACCGCTGCATCAAAGACGCCTCAGACAGATGAATCGGCCGCGGTGCTGTAAACCGGCGCGGGTGAGTCAACCATGTTCTTTTGATGTAATAAACAATTGTCATGCATCAACAATATTGCAGACCAAGGCAAAGATAAACTGTTCTTTGACAAAACCAATACGTGCTAATAAAACAAACTTAGATGGATATCACCTGATATGTTAGGCCGGATATAACCCGCCATGAAGTTGATGATCACTAGGTGAAACTGAAATCACTCACGGGTGAGTTGGCCGCGGGAACATACAGATGAGTCGGCCCGGTATTGTAAGCCGGTGTGGACGAGCAAGTTGTCCTCCGCATTGTAAGCCGGCGCGGACGCGTGAACCGACCGCGAGGGCGGACGGGCGAGTCGTCCGTGGCGTTGTAAGGCGGTGCGGACGGGCAAGTCGGCCGGCGCGTTGATGTAAACCGGACCGCGATACACGTGTCCGTGAAGCTGCGCGGCACAACCGAACGTACCTCCGCGGTATAATACCACCCCTTTTTTCTTTTAATAGCCGTCCTGCATAAAAATATTATAGGCCAGAGTAACTGTTGTCGGATGAATTAACATGTACTGATAAAATACATTGGAAAAATAACACCTGGTATATCTTTTGGACGTATGCGGGTACGGCCATTAGCGCGTAGTTGGTCTCCACGTGTGGGTACTTCATCCATTTTACGCAGATTGATCTCTCTGTAGCAACAGTAGTAGCTCTAGTAACCAAGGGGTACAGCATCCTTGAATTCACGTGGATTGAATAGTACTCCCAGTAGTTGATGTGACTTGTCTTGATCAATATGGAAGCAACAATGGCCACAACAAAGCCAGTGAAAAGAATAAGGGAACTGGCAACTCTCCTTCGCTTGATTTCTTCTCACGCGTGCACCAATATTAGAAGTAGTATGACGACAACTCAGTAGGAATGAGCGAGTCATGATAGCGCGTGCGCGGAGCAGAGCAGGCGGCTCACTTGGCGACTCACGCCCCTGCTGGAGGCGAAGACCAGGTAGAGCGCGGAGGAGCGACGGGCCAAGGCAGCAAGGTAGAGGCAACACAAGGGCGCAACGGAAGAGGTGTGAACGCAGCAGCTCGTGGACAACATGAGATAGCATGGCGGTTTCAGCGACAAGGGCCACAACAGCTCGGCGCTCGACGGCGGCTTGCAGGCGGCTGCAGCGGCTCGACGGGGTCCATCTCATAACGGCTTGGAGGAAACCAAGCAGAGGGGCGGCTCTCAGGCAGCGCACGGCCGGGGTGGCTCACCGCGTCAAGATGAGGCCACAGCCACAGCGGGTCAAAGGCCGGCGACTCAGCGGAGGCGAGTCCGCGGCGAGGTAAGGGCGGCTCATAGCAGGTAGAGGAGGCTTATGGCCCGCGGATACAGTAGGGATGGTTCAAAGCATGGCGACGGGGGCGGCGGCTCTGTAGTAGTAAGCCGGTTCATCGGCGGAAGTGGAGTCGCAGTCGCAGCAGCGAGACACGGCCATCGTTTGGAGCGAGACCGGGCGCGACTCGGCGTTGACCCGCCATAGAGGAGGCATCTTTGCGGGCGACTCGGCCACTGAGCATAATCCGGGTCGTAGTTGATTGAGTCCTGTCCGAGTCCTTGCTATATTCTTTTTTCCTTTTGTCTTCACGTGATGATGAATCTGTTGTAGTACTCCTTCCAGTCCACGCTCGTGCATAGTACTCGGGTGCTCCGCAAGCCTCCGCTCCTTTTTTGTTGATTTTTAAACCAGTGCAAGTACTAATTGCAGCACTTTCAACGCAACTTGCTTCGCATGAGATGTAGTAGTAGTACCACCTTTTGCCTCCGGACTTGGTCCATCAGCAGTTTATGTGCGGAGGCGTGGAGCACTAACACAACTTGACGGATTGGGCAGAACAACTACAACGGAAGATTTCTTGTCTGTCTCATCGTAACCTGCGATTGATGGATCGCCGAAAACTTACTGATCATAAATCTGGTCCGACAGACTTGAAACTAATGCTGATGCCCTCAAACCGTCTTTCTTCATCCGAAAAATTGCGAACTTCTCGACCCTGAGAGAGATCCCTCCAAGAACTCAACACCACCGTGCGCAGGCCCCACGGTGGGCGCCAACTGTCGTGGCTTTGTCACGGCAGATGTCCTTAGTGTCAGGACTTAGTCGCAAGGCCAACGCATTTATGTGGTAGCTTGAGAGGGGTTGAGCGGAATCGAGAGGCGCAACACAAGACAAGGATTTAGACAGCTTCGGGCCCCGGGAAACATCATCCGGTAACAACCCTACATGCTGTTGAGGCTAGGTCTCATTATGATCACGAAGGAGTCGCCGGTAAACCGGCTCTTTGTGTCTAGCCCTAGAGATTGTTTCTTCTTGCTTGTAGCTTGTCCCCCTTTGGGGAGCCCTGCCCCTCCTTATATATGTTGAAGGGGCGGGTTACATGTGGAGTCCTATTAGGATTAGGACTAGTATATCTCTAATACAAACCGGATACAAGTCCAGGTCTTAACTCTTTGTAAGACAAATATTCCTCACGCCTTTCCTCTTAAACCGGCCCACCATAACATGAGCCGGCCTTCTACGCCTTGGGCCTTGTCACCGTCTGTCCCGCCCGCCAGGTTACCAGTGAATCATAATGTTCAGTCAGGTTGCTTGTAAACTGTCTGGTCTGTGCGGGTCGCCGGTGTCTCAAATGAATCGCCAAGTGTTAGCGAGGTCTCAAATAAACCACCAAGTCCGGCCGGGTTATACTTCCGGCCGGTTTACGTAGCGGGGTATATCCCCGACAGTGTTCCTCCGGTAAACGGGAGTTACATAATCTCATAGTCATAGGAACATGTATAAGTCATGAAGAAAGCAATAGCAACATACTGAACGATCAATTGCTAAGCTAACGGAATGGGTCAAGTCAATCACATCATTCTCCTAATGATGTGATCCCGTTAATCAAATGACAACTCATGTCTATGGTTAGGAAACTTAACCATCTTTGATTAACGAGCTAGTCAAGTAGAGGCATACTAGTCACACTATGTTTGTCTATGTATTCACACATGTATTTTGTTTCCGGTTAATACAATTCTAGCATGAATAATAAACATTTATCATGATATAAGGAAATAAATAATAACTTTATTATTGCCTCTAGGGCATATTTCCTTCATCTGGTCCAAGAAAATTCATCGTAAAGTTTTATTATTTTTGGACTCCGTTTGATATTCATTTTCTGTAAAACTCAAAAATAAGGAAAAAAACAGAAACTAGCAATGGGCTCTGGGTTAATAAGTTAGTCTAAAAAATAATATAAAATTGCATAATAATGCATATAAAACATCCAAAACAGATAATATAATAGCATGGAACAATCAAAAATTCTAGATACGTTGGAGACATATCAAGCATCCCCAAGCTTAATTACTACTTGTCCTCGAGTAGCTAAATGATAAAAATAGAATTTTTGATGTGGAATGCTACCTAACATATTTATCCATGTAATTTTCTTCATTGTGGCATGAATGTTCAGATCCATAAGATTCAAAACAAAAGTTTAATATTGACATAAAAACAATAATACTTCAAGCATACTAATCAAGCAATCATGTCTTCTCAAAATAACATGGCCAAAGAAAGTTGTCCCTACAAAATCATATAGTCTGGCTATGCTCCATCTTCATCACACAAAGTATTAAATCATGCACAACCCCGATGACAAGCCAAGCAATTGTTTCATACTTTTGATGCTCTCAAACTTTTTCGACTTTCACACAATACATGAGCGTGAGCCATGGATATAGCACTATGGGTGGAATATAATATGGTGGTTGTGGAGAAGACAAAAAGAAGGAGATAGTCTCACATCAACTAGGCATATTAACAGGCTATGAAGATGCCCATCAATAGATATTAATGTGGGCGGCATCCAACTCACTTGCTCACGAAGACCTAGTGCAATTTGAGGAAGCCCATCAGTGGAATATACAAGCCAAGTTCTATAATGAAAAATTCCCACTAGCACAACATACGAGACTCTCTAGCATGAAGATCATGGTGCTACTTTGAAGCACGAGTGTGGAAAAAGGATAGTAACATTGTCCCTTCTCTCTTTTATATCATTTTTTGGTGGGCTTCTTTGGCCTCTTTTATTTTTCTGTGGGCTTCTTTTGCCTATTTTATTTTTTATTAAGTCCAGAGACTCATCCCAACTTGTGAGGGAATCATAGCTTCCATCATCCTTTCCTCACATGGGACAATGCTCTAATAATGATGATCATCATACTTTTGTTTACTTACAACTCAAGAATTACAACTCGATACTTAGAATAAAATATGACTCTATATGAATGCCTCCGGTGGTGTACTGGGATGTGCAATGATCTAGCATAGCAAATGACATGAAAAAACGGACAAGCCATGAAAACATCATGCTAGCTATCGTACGATCATGCAAATCAATATGACAATGATGGTGCGTGTCATAAAAATGGAACGGTGGAAGTTGCATGGTAATATATCTCGGAATGGCTATGGAAATGCCATGATAGGTGGGTATGGTGGCTGTTTTGAGGAAGGGTATATGGTGGGTTTAATGCACCGGCGAAAGTTGCACGGTACTAGAGAGGCTAGCAAAGGTGGATGGGTGAGAGTGCATATAATCCATGGACTCAACATTAGTCATAAAGAACTCACATACTTATTGCAAAAATCTATTATTCATTGAAACAAAGTACTACACGCATGCTCCTAGGGGGGCAGATTGGTAGGAAAATACCATCGCTCGTCCCCGACCGCCACTCATAAGGAAGACAATCAATAAATAAATCATGCTCCGACTTCATCACATAACGGTTCACCATACGTGCATGCTATGGGAATCACAAACTTTAACACAAGTATTATATTTTCTATCAATCCACAATTACTCACTAGCATGACTCTAATATCACCATCTTTATATCTCAACACGATCATAAGGAATCAAACTTCACATAGTATTCAACGCTCTTTATATGAAAGTTTTTGTTATATCCCTCTTGGAGGCCCATCATATTAGGACCAAATTCATAATCTAAGCAAATTACCATGCTGTTTAGAAAGACTCTCAAAATAAAATAAGTGAATCATCACAGTTCAATAAATTCTATAAAATAAAGCCACCGACGTGCTCTAAAAAAATATAAGTGAAGCGCTAGAGCAAATTGCCTAGCTCAAAAGATATAAGTGAAGCACATAGAGTATTCTAAGAAATTCACGATTCATGCGTGTCCCTCTCAAAAGGTGTGTACAGCAAGGATGATTGTGTCAAACTAAAAATCAAAGGCTCATATTATACAAGACGCTCCAAGAAAAACACATGTCATGTGGTGAATAAAAATATAGCCTCAAGTAAATTTACCGATAGACGAAGACGAAAGAGGGGATGCCATCCAGGGCATCCCCAAGCTTAGTTGCTTGGTTGTCCTTGAATATTACCTTGGGGTGCCTTGGGCATCCCCAAGCTTAGGCTCTTGCCACTCCTTATTCCGTTGTCCATCAAATCTTTACCCAAAACTTTAAAACTTCACAACACAAAACTCAACAAGAAAACTCAAAATATCCGTTAGTATGAGAAAATAAAACACCACTAAAGGACCTCACGAGTTTTCTGTTGAGTTTTGTGTTGTGAAGTTTTAATGTTTTGGGTGAAGTTTCGATGGACTATGAAATAAGGAGTGGCAAGAGCCTAAGCTTGGGGATGCCCAAGGAATCCCAAGGTAATATTCAAGGACAACCAAGCATCTAGGCTTGGGGATGCCCCAAATGGCATCCCCTCTTTTGTCTACAATCCATCGGTAAATTACTTGAGGCTATATTTTTATTCACCACATGATATGTGTTTTGCTTGGAGCATCTTGTATTACAGGAGTCTTTGCTTTATTTGATTTTTAGTTTGCCACAATCATCCTTGCTGGATACACCTTTTGAGAGGGACACACATTAATCGTGAATTTGTTAGAATACTCTATGTGCTTCACTTATATTTTTTGAGCTAGGTAGTTGCTCGAGTGCTTCACTTATATCTTTTTAGAGCACGGCGGTGGTTATATTTTAAAGAAATTGATGAAGTATCATGCTTCACTTATATTATTTTGAGAGTCTTATAAATAGTATGTCAATTTTCTTGGGTTATGAATTTAGTCCTAATATGATGGGTATTCAAGAGGGATATATTAAAAACTTTCATGAAGATCATTGAATATATGAGAAGTTTGATTCCTTGCGTTTGTTTTGAGTTATAACGATGGTGATATTAGAGTCATGTTAGTGTGTAATTGTGGTTTAGTAAGAATATTTGTGTTAAGGTTTGTGATTCCTAAAGCATGCACGTATGGTCTCTCGTTATGCTATGAAATTGGAGCATGATTTAATTGATTGTCTTCCTGATGAGTGGCGGTCGGGGACGAGCGATGGTCTTTTCCTACCAATCTATCCCCTAGGAGCATGCGTAGTAGTACTTTGCTTCGAGGGCTAATAAACTTTTGCAATAAGTATGTGAGTTCTTTATGACTAATGTGAGTCCATGGATTATACGCACTCTCACCTTCACACATTTTGCTAGCCTCTTCGGTAGCGTGCATTGCCTATTCTCACCTTGAGAGTTGGTGCAAACTTCTCCGGTGCATCCAAACCCCATGATATGATTCACACATAAGCCACCTTATATCTTCCTCAAAATAGCCACCATACTTACCTATCATGGCATTTCCATAGCCATTTCGAGATATATTGTCATGCAACTTCCACAGTTCCTTTTATTATGACACATATCATCATTTTCATATGGCTTTGCACAATCATATAGTTGACATAGTATTTGTGGCTTGGCCACCGTTCATATTTTTTGTACATGTCACGCTAGATCATTGCACATCTCGGTACACCGCCAGAAGCATTCATATAGATTCATATCTTTGTTCTAGTATCGAGTTGTATTTCTTGAGTTAAGTAAATAAAAGTGTGATGCTCATCATTATTAGAGCATTGTCCCATGTGAGGAAACGATGATGGAGACTATTATTCCGCCACAAGTCGGGATGAGACTCCGAACGAAAATAAAGAAAGAGTCCAAAGAGCCCCCCTCCCAAAGAAAAGAGACCAAAGAGCCCCCCAAAAAAGAGAAAATAAAAAAATGAGAGAAAAAGAGAGAAGGGACAATGTTACTATCCTTTTCCACAATTGTGCATCAAAGTAGAACCATGTTCTTCATGATAGAGAATCTCCTATTTTTTCACTTTCATATATTACTAGTGGAATTTTTCATTATAGAACTTGGCTTGTATATTCCAATGATGGGCTTCGTCAAATGCCCGACGTCTTCATGAGCAAGCAAGTTGGATGCACACCCACTTAGTTTTCTTTTGAGATTTCATACACTTATAGCTCTAGTGCATCTGTTGCATGTAAATCCCTACTCCTTGCATTGACATCAATTGAGGGGCATCTCCATAGCCCATTGATTAGCCTCATCAATGTGATACTTTCTCCTTTTTTGTCTTCTCCACACAACCTCCAACATCATATTCTATTCCACCCATAGTGTTATATCCATGGCTCATGCTTATGTATTGCGTGAGAGTTGAAAAAGCTGAAGCGTGTTAAAAAGTATGAACCAATTGCTTGGCATGTCATTGGGGTTGTGCATGATAAATACTTTGTGTTAAGAAGATGGAGCATGACAATACTATATGATTTTGTAGGGATAACTTTCTTTATCCATTATATTTTGAAAAGACATGATTGCCTTTTAGTATGCTTGAAGTATTATTGTTTTTATGTCAATATTAAACTTTTGTTTTGAATCTTACGGATCTAAATATTCATGCCACATAAAGAAGATTACATGATAAACATGTTAGGTAGCATTCCACATCAATTTTTTTGTTTTTATCATTTACCTACTTGAGGACGAGCAGGAATTAAGCTTGGGGATGCTTGATACGTCTCCAATGTATCTATAATTTTTTATTGTTCCATGCTATTATATTATCAATCTTGGTTGTTTTATATGCATTATATATTATGCTATTTTATATCTTTTTTGGGACTAACCTATTAACCTAGTGCCACGTGCCAGTTGCTATTTTTCCTTGTTTTTGTCTTTACAGAAATCAATACCAAACGGAAGGAAACTATTTGACGATTTTTCTTGGACCACAAGACACCCTTGAAGCTTCGGGAGGAGGCCATAAGAGCCATGAGTCAAGAACAAGCTTGGAGGGTGCGCCCTAGGGGGGCGCCCCCAAGCTTGTGGGCCCCCTGTGGCTCCTCTAGCCCTATTCTTCTTCTATAAATACCTAAATATTCCCCTTAGACCAGAGGGCACACCAAGAATATTTTTACGCTGCCGTAAGTTCCAGAACCACGAGATCCCATCTGGAGGCCTTTTCCGGTACCCTGCCAGAGGGGGAATCAACCACGGAGGGCTTCTACGTCAACCTTGTTGCCCTTCCAATGATGTGTGAGTAGTTTACCACAGACCTACGGATCCATAGCTAGATGGCTTCTTCTCTCTCTTTGATCTTCAATACAATGTTCGCCGCGATGTTCTTGGAGATCTATTCGATGTCATCTAGTTTTGCGGTGCATTTGTTGAGATCCGATGAATTGTGGGTTTGTGATAAGATCATCTATGAATATTATTTAAGTCTTCTCTGAACTCTTTTATGCATGATAAAGATAGCTTTGTATTTCTGTCCGATATATTGATTTGGTTTGGCCAACTAGATTGATTTTTCTTGCCATGGGAGAGGTGCTTTGTATTGGGTTCAATCTTGCGGTGCTCAATCCTAGTGACAGAAAGGTACATGGCACATATTTGTATTGTTGCCATTAAGGATAAAAAGACGGGGTTTGTTCATATTGATTGGATATATCCGTCTACATTATGTCATATTGCGTAAGGCATTACTCCGTTCTTGTTAACTTAATACACTAGATGCATGCTGGATAGCGGTCGATGTGTGGAGTAATAGTAGTAGATGCAGGCAGGAGTCGATCTACTTTTCACGGACGTGATGCCTATATTCATGATCATTGCCTTAAATATCGTCCAAATTATTTACTTTTCTATCAATTGCTCAACATTAATTTGTTGACCCACCGTATGCTTTCTTTGAAGAGAGAAGCCTCTAGTGAAAACTATGACCCCGAGTCTGTTTTTATCATATTATTTTCAGATCTATTAAATCAAAAATACAAAAATACCTTGCTGCAAATTATTTACTTCTATCTTATTTTGCAATTTTACTTATCTTTTATATCTATCACTATCAAATCTCATCCTTGCAAGTAATCATGAAGGGATTGACAACCCCTTTATCGCGTTGGGTGCAAGTACTTGTTTCTTTGCGTACGTGCAACCATTGGTGACTTGTGTGTTCCTCCTACTGGATTGATACCTTGGTTCTCAACTGAGGGAAATACTTATCTATACTTTGCTGCATCACCCTTTCCTCTTCAAGAAAAAACCAACGCAAGCTCAAGAAGTAGCACCGTCCAGCAAGCCTACAAAGGAATCTCTCACTCCCGACGATGAGCATCATTAAATTGGCGGTGAAGAAGGGTTGATGATGACGACGGCGATGGATTCCACCATTCGGAGCCCCGAACGGACTCCAGATCAGCCCTTCCGATGAAGAACGGGAGGTGTCTGCGGCTTCGTATCGTAAAACGTGATGGATCCTTCTCTCTAGATTTTTTCTTGGCAAATAGGCTGAAGGTGATGGTGTACTTCGAGCCTGGGGAGGGCCGCGTTCACCTCACGAGCGAACTGCTTGAAGATGTGTTGGGAGGCTGGGCCTGAGCGCCACCCAAGATGCAGGCGATGGCACGAGGATCCTGAAAGCCCCCAGCCCCCTCGTCTTGGTGGTGGACATCGTTCCTCCTTGGTGGTGGTGGCCGTGGAGGAAGGCCAGCGTTGCCCTGAGGGCGGTCCTCACGAGGCTGGTCCCTCCAGGCACCCTTGCAAGGTTGGTCCTGCCAGCGGTCCTCACGAGGTCGGTCACGCCACTCCTGGCGGGGACCGCGGTCATCCTAGCGCTCCCCACTTCTGCCTCCTCCGTGACCGTAGCCTCGGTCGTTGCGCTCGGGGCTTCGCCCGAAGTGCTCGTCGCAGATGGCCCTGAGCTCCTGACAGTCGTTGGTGTTGTGGTTGTGTACATTGTGGAAGGTGCAGAATGGGTGGTTGGCCTTGGATGACTCGTGGTCGCAGCCGCGCTTCATCTCTGGTTCCGCCGCGAGCACGGCAGCCCCCTTGCGCTTCACGTCCTTGGTCTTCTGGGTCGGCAGCTGGAAGTTCGAGGAGGGAGAGGCGTCCCTCCTCAGCCCTCGCGAACTTGGTCGCCATGTTGAACAACTCCAGAGCCGTGCATAGGTCCTCGTGTATGGCGAGCTGCTCCTTCATCTTGACATCATGGACGCCATCGGAGAATGCTTAGATGATGGCCTCGTCCGTCACCTTGGGGATCTTGAGGTGAATGCTATTGAAGCGCTGGATGCACTTCTGCAGGGTTTCCCCTTGTTGCTGCTTGACGTGCCGTAGGTCAACAGTGGCAGGCGGGCGGTCGCGAGTGCCTCGGAAGTTGGCAATGAAGAGCTCACGCATCTCGCCCCAGGAGGAGATCGATCCCACAGGAAGGTTCAAGAGCCACGAGCGCACGCCGTCTTTGAGAGCCTTCGGAAACTAGTTTGCCATGACCTTCTCGTCGCCGTTGGCCGCCTCGATGCTCAGCTCGTAGAGCTGCAAGAACTCAGTAGGGTCGGGGGTGCCGTCGTAGCGCGGAGGCAGGTCGGGCTTGAACTTACCGGGCCAGACAACACTGCAGCTCGGGGGTGAAGGCGCGGCAGCCCGCTGTGGTCACTCGAGCTCGTCGTGGAGGTGGAGCCTGGTCTTGGTACCCATGCGCCACCGCCGCAGGCAGCGCACGGTCTTGACGTGGTGGTGCTGTAAGTGCAGGAGCGTCTTCTTGCGGCCGTGGGATTTCCTGGTAGCTTCCTTCTTCACGCGCGGGCGCCCTGCGCGGTGGGTCGCACCGCGGGGCCGCGCGTCTTGGGGCGAGGGCGATGTCTTGATGTGGAGGTGGCGGAGGTGCTCCATGGGCTACGTCGCTCGCTGCAGGAGGATGACGAGGCAGTGAAAGGGATGGTGGAAGAGAGACCCCAACGACACTGACAAGCTCGGCGATGCGGTCTAGCCAGTCTTCATAAAGGTCGTCGACGGGGCGGTAGCGCAGGAGCTCACGCGCCATGAGCAGTGCAGCCTGCGTGTCCGTGGGCCCGCGGCGAGCGTGGGATGACGAGCCGGCCAGAGTCAGTGACGGGGTGGCAGTGCGTCCATGCCGCCGCACGGAGGGGTGCAGCAACGAGGCCTGCTACTCGTTCCCCGCCGGGCCGGTGGCGGCATTGGCAGCGGGTAATGGAGAGCGGCGGGGAGGCCCGCCGACAGGCGCCGTCTAGGCGACATGGGCGGTGAGAGCGGCTCGGCGCTCAGCACAGGCTCGACGAGCGTCAGCCATGGAAGCGGTGGAGCAGTGGTGCGTCGATCAACGAAAGAGAGGTTTCGGCGCACCCCTACCTGGCGCGCCAAATGTCAGAGTACGAGTTCCGCTAAACCCTTGAGAGGTTCGAACTCTGGGGTGCACATGAAGAACACTCTCTCCCAAGCCCGCTCGCTAAACGATCCCACGGCCTAGCTCGACGAACCCAAAGAACAAGAAACACGGGGGTTTATACTGGTTCCGGCCACCTTGCGGTGTAATACCCTACTCCAATTTGTGGTGGATTGCCTCGAGGGGCTGAGGATGAACTAGTACAGTGGATGAACAACCTCAGGACGTGAGGTGTTCTTGAGCTCGATGATCTGGTGGGTGTGAGATGGTCTGAATGATCCCCCCTTGCTACGGTGGTGGCTAGGTCCTATTTATAGTGGCCTTGGTCCTCTTCCCAAGTGTTTAGGCGGGAAGGGATCCCACAACGGCCAAGTTTGAAGGGGGACAACTAGTACAAGCTATCCTGACAAAAGTAGTCTTCGCATGCCAAAGGCTTTGGTGGTGACGCTGCTATGGGCTCCGCGATGACCTCCGTCCTGCCGTCCTGCTGGTCTTGGTCCTGTTGCACCGATATGGAAACCTTTGCCTAATGCCTCGGGACCTCGTGCCTGCGCTTGCCTCCTTAGCACCAATGAGGAAACTGGTACACTGCGGCCGCTGGCGCCCGCCTGGCCTTGGTCGTCATGGCTCACGTCACCCGAACCTCGCGAGGTGCCCCTTGCATAGATATCTCCGCTCCTCTGGAGCCGGCCTAGTGAGGCTGCCCCCAGGAAGGTCTTGGTGTGGTCCGCCTCGTGAGGCTTGGCCCCTTGTGGGGGTCTTGAGTTGTTGCTGCTGATGCTGGGCCGTACCAGGCCGTTGACGGAGCCACGCTCGTGGGCCGCGGGCACGCAAGTCTGGGTACCCCCGTTCCCAGGACACTGACATGAAGCACTAGAGAAATTCATAGCATAATTTTGGATCTCTCAAACAGTGTGTCGAACAAGGATAGATGACTCAAACTAAAAAGCAAAACAACCAAAGACTCATATAATACAAGACGCTCCAAGCAAAACTCATGATATGTGATGAATAAAAATATAGCTCCAAGTAAAATTACCGATGGTTGTTAGAAGAAAGAGGGTATGCCTTCCGGGGCATCCCCAAGCTTTATTGCTTGGTTCTCCTTGAATATTAACTTGGGGTGCCGTGGGCATCCCCAAGCTTAGGCTCTTTTCACTCCTTATTCATTCATCCACCGTGATCTCACCCAGAACTTGGAAACTTGAACAACACAAAACTTAACAAAACCGTCGTGAGATACATTAGCATAATAAAGCAAATCACCACTCTAAGTAATGTTGCAAACCCATTCATATTTTATTATTGCATTATATCTAATGTATTCCAACTTTACCATGGCTTATACCCACTAATACAATCCATAGATTCGCCAAAATAAGCACACAGCACAACGAAAATAGAATGTGTCAAAAATAGAACAGTCTGTAGTAATCTGAACTTTGACCATACTTATGTAACTTTACAAATTCTGAAAATTAGGATGATGTACGCAACTTATATATAAATCTTGCAAAAAATTCAGAATCTTTCATCACTTCTGTGATTTTTGAAAATTGTTTTACTGGACGCAAAAGTTTATGTTTTCCAACAAGATCAAATCAACTATCACCAAACATAACCCCGAAGGCTCTACTTGGCACAAACACTAATTGAATCATAAAAACACAATCATAATAGTATAATAATTGTGCAAACACTCAAAAACAGAAACAAAAGGCAAAATTTTATTCAATGGGGCCCTCCCAACAAGCGCTATCGTTTTATGCCCCTAGCTAGGCATAATGTATAGATTCAAGCATTGTCATCTTTGGTTTACAATTCCTCAATCACACAACCAATATTCTTCAAAGATTTAGCATGCATATTTTCGATAATAATTCTTCTAGGAATAAGATTGAAGAATTCATTCTTGCAAGTAGGGTCTCTTACAACTTCAACAAAGTCAGGGTCAATACTAATCATTTTAGATCTTCTTTGTTACTATTAGAAGTTGCACTCTTGTTCTTAGTGACTTGAGTAGTCTTGCCAATTTTTATGGGAGTTTTCTCAATAGTTTGAGAAGAAGAAAAAGCCGAGCTTAAGTTACTAAAAATTTCTTCCAACTTATCAATCTGAGAAGGGCTTTCTCCAATTCTTTCATTAATTATGGTTTCCTTCTCCCTTAGAAATTTGAAAACATCGCTCGGTTTTGACCCCAATTTATTAGCAAGATTCTACATCTTTTTCTCCAAATTTTCAATTTGCTCTAAGGTTACCATCGTCTTTTGAATAGCGTCTAATCTTTGCATAACATGCTCAAGAGTTAAGATTGTTTCATTAATAATGATAGGCGGTGCACTCACTAGATCTCCCATGGCAATTAAAGCATCCAAAGATGGAGACATCAAGAAATTTCCACCGATAATTGTATCAAGGACGAATCTATACCAAGTGGTAATTCCCACATAAAACTACGAAGAAGAATAACGGTAGATTGCTAACGAATAGATCTATTATGAGCATTGCAAATCCTATACCAAGCATCTTTTAGATTCTCCCCTCCCCTTTGTTTAAAATTAAGAACTTCGTTCACGGGGATACACGGAATAGAGGAAGAACTAGCCATAACGACAAAGTAGGCAAACAAGAACGCAATCAAAGATAGATCCGACGAGAAAACGGTAAACGAAAAAGAGGGCGAATAAAAAGGCAAATTTTTGTGAAGTGGGGGAGATGAAAACGAGAGGCAAATGGCAAATAATTTAAATTGCAAGGAGATGATATTTGTGATTAGGAACCTGATAGATGTTGATGATGTCTCCCTGGCAACGGCGCCAGAAATTATTTTTGGTGTCACTTGAAACTGCGTGGTATTTCCCCAAAGAGGAAGGGGTGATGCAGTACAACTACTGTAGGTATTTCCCTCAGTTGTGAAACCAAGGTATCAATCCAGTAGGAAAACCAAGCAACACTATGTAAACGGTACCTGCACACAAAGAACAAATACTTGCAACCCGACGCGCAAGAGGGGTTGTCAATCCCTCCACGGTAAAAAGATACATAAATTTGTGGTAGATTGGATAAATAGATCTCGGTAAAACGCAAAATAAAATGGATAACAAAAAAGTGCACCAAGGTATTTTTGGGTTTTTGGAATAATAGATCTTAAAATAAAAGTAGAAAATAATAGACCCGAAAACAAATATGATAAAGAATAGACCCGGGGGGCATAGATTTCACTAGTGGTTTTCTTGAGAAATAGCACACGTTGGGTAAACAAATTACTGTTGGGCAATTGATAGAATATCAAATAATTATAATGATATCCAAGGCAATGATCAATATATAGGCATCACGTCCAAGATTAGTAGACCGAAACGATTCTCCATCTACTACTATTACTCCACACATCGGCCGCTATCCAACATGCATCTAGTGTATTAAGTTCATGGAGAAATGGAGTAATGCAATAAGAATGATGACATGATGTAGACAAGCTCTATTCATTTAGGAATAGCCCCCATCTTGTTATCCTTAATAGCAACGATACATGCGTGCCTTGCTGCCTCTTCTGTCACTGGGAAAGGACACCGCAAGATCGAACCCATCACAAAGCACCTCTTCCCATGGCAAGAAAAATCGATCTAGTTGGCCTAACTAAACAAAAGATTCGAACAATAAATATGAGGCTATTAATAATCATGCATATAAGAGATCAAAGAAGACTCAAATAATATTCATGGATAAAAATCTGATCATAAACTCAAACTTCATCGGATCCCAACAAACAGATCCCAAGAAGTCATTACATCAAATATATCTCCAAGAGACCATTGTATTCAGAATCAAAAGAGAGACAAGAAGCCATCTAGCTACTGCCTACGGACCCGTAGGTCTATGGTGGACTACTCACCCATCATCAAAGAGGCACCGATGAGGATGATGAACCCCTCTGTGATGGTGTTAGATTGGATCTCGTGGTTCTGGAACTTGCGGCGGCTGGAATTGTTTTTCGTTGAATCCTCTAGGGTTTCTGGAATATTTGGGGATTTATAGGGCGAAGAGGCGATGCAGGAGACCTTGTGGGCCCCATGATACACTAGGGCGCGCTAGGGGCCTCTGGAGCGCCTTGGTGTATCGTGGGCCCCACAGGCCTCCTCCAAGGTGCTTTCTTGGTCCCCAAGGCGTCTTCTGGTCAAAAAAAAAATCTCCAACAAGTTCCTCTGTGTTTGGACTCCTTTTGGTACTGATATTCTGTGAAGGAAAAAACAAGCAAAAAATAGCAACTGGCACAGGGCACTATGTCAATAGGTTAGTCCCAAAAAATGATATAAAGTTGCTATAAAATGATTGTAAAACATCCAAGAATTATAATATAATAGCATGGAATAATAAAAAATTATAGATACGTTGGAGACGTATCAGGCGCGCCCCGTAAGCTTGTGGCTCCTTTGTGGCCCCCGTCTGGTATATCTTTTCGCAAGTATTTTTTATATATTCCGTAAAAATCTCCATAAATTTCCAGGTTAATCCGAGAACTTTGAGTTCTGCACAAAAAACAACACCATGACAATTCTACTAAAAACAACGTCAGTCCGGGTTAGTTTCGTTCAAATAATGCAAATTAGAGTCCAAAGCAAGAGCAAAAGTGTTTGGAAAAGTAGATACGAAAGAGACGTATCAAGGGCAAAGATCACCGACGACAGGAAGCAGCACGAGGAGACAACTGTCGTGTTTAAGAAGACGACTTTCATGGTGAGGAAACTTATGGACGAGAATGCTAAGCTCTGCATCGAGCCTGAAATGTTGGTGGAGGAATCGATGCTTTGAACCGATGTATTGAAGACGTGAAAGAGATCATCGCCGCTCGCCGCGAGAACTCCTGCGCCATGGACAAAATGACGAAGATGGCGGAGTAGATAGAGGTGAAGCAGAGAGCAGCGACCCAGATCGTTGTCTATGTCTTCCTTCTTCTTTTGCCCCTGTGTCTTTCGAGCGTTGCCGCATGTGGCATCTTTAATTGTCTTCTTGAATATGTAAGACATATATTATTCATTGCAATCGTCATCATATATATCAGTCTTGTTATGTCTCAGTCGATGCTATGTCCTTGAGATCCTACATCAAGATCCATGCAAATTTTTCTTTCTAGATTTTCTTTTCTCTCTCTTAAATCTCAGTCGACTGAGACCTAGCTATGCCATTAAAACGGGGGCTCGGGCGTCTTTAATGGAGGAGTTGAAAGGGAGGTGGGCGAGGGATGGAGGTCAAAGGATTCGCCTCCTGATAAGCCTACGCAGCAGTCTCCTTGCACAACTCCCGTCTACTGAAATACCTACCTAGCATGGCGCCTTCTACCCACTATAAATGGGGACGCGTGGTGGTGCTACTTCTTGATCTTGCATTGATTTTTCCCTTGAAGTGGAAAGGATGATGCAGCAAAGTAGAGATAAGTATTTCCCTCAGTTAAGAACCAAGGTATCAATTCAGTAGGAGGAACACACAAGTCTCCAATAGATGCACCTGCACGAACTAACAAACACTTACACACAACACAAAAAAGGGGTTGTGAATCCCTTCACGGTCACTAGCAAGGGTGAGATCTGATAGAGATTGATATAAATGATAAGTAAAAGTGTAAAATAAAGTAAATATAAATAAATTGCAGCAAGGTATTTTTGGGTTTTTGGTTTTATAGATCTGAATATGATAAAAATAGACCCCCGGGCCACAAGTTTCACTAGAGGCTTCTCTCTTGAAAGAAACATACGATGGGTAAACAAATTACCGTTGAGCAATTGATAGAAAAGCACATTGTTATGACGATATGTAAGGCAATGATCATGAATATAGGCATCATGTCCGTGACAAGTAGACCGACTCCTGCCTGCATCTACTACTATTACTCCACACATCGACCACTATCCAGCATGCATCTAGTGTATTAAGTTAACACGAACAGATTAATGCCTTAAGCAAGATGACATGATGTAGAGGGATTGGTCCAATCCATAAGGTAAAACCCCCATCTTTTTATCCTTAATGGCAACAATACAAATACGTGCCTCGCTACCCCTACTGTCACTGGGTGAGGACACCGCAAGATTGAACCCATCACAAAGCACCTCTCCCATTGCAAGAAAGATCAATCTAGTTGGCCAAACCAAATCAATAGATCAGAGAGAAATACAAAGCTATATTAATCATGCATAAAATAGTTCAGAGAAGACTCAAATAATATTCATAGATAATCTGATCATAAACCCACAATTCATCGGATCTCAACAAACACACCACAAAAGAAGATTACATCAAATAGATCTCCAAGAACATCGAGGAGAACATTGTATTGAAGACCAAACAGAGAGAAGAAGCCATCTAGCTACTAGCTATGGACCTGTAGGTCTATGGTAAACTACTCACACATCATCGGTAGGGCAGCAAGTTTGGAGTAGAAGCCCTCCGTGATCGAATCCCCTTCCGGCAGAGTGCCAGAAAAGGCCCCAAGATGGGATCTCGCGAGAACAAAAGCTTGCGGCAGCGGAAAGTTTTTTTGGTGTGGCCCCCGGTGTACGAGGAATATTTGGGTATTTATAGAGATGGAATTAGGGTTAGGGTGGTCCCGAGGGGCCCACAAGCCTAGGGGGCACACCCTGTGAGTTTGTGGCTCTCGCGTGGCCCCTCTGGCCTCCTCCCAAAGCTTCGTGGTTGTCTTTGTATGGTCCAAGAAAAATCCTCAAAAAAATTCGTTCCGTTTGGTATTGATTCTCTGTAAAAGACAAAAACAAGGAAAAACAGCAATTGGCACTGGGCACTAGGTTAATAGGTTAGTCCCAAAAATAATATAAAATAGCATATTAATGCATATAAAACATCCAAGATGAATAATATATACGCGCGATAAAATAAATAAATAATAATTGCAACAAGGTAAATAAATAAATAAATAAATAGATCAAGTTGGCCAAACAAAACCCAAATATCGGAGAAGAAATACGAGGCTATATGCAATCATGCATATAAGAGATCAAAGAAGACTCAAATAACTTTCATGGATAAAAGATAGATCTAATCATAAACTCAAAGTTCATCGGATCCTAACAAACACACTGCAAAAAGAGTTACATCATATGGATCTCCAAGAGACCACTGTATTGAGAATCAAAAGAGAGAGGGAAAGCCATCTAGCTACTAACTACGGGCCCGTAGGCCTACCAAAGACTACTCACACATCATCGGAGAGGCACCAATGGACATGATGAACCCCTCTATGATGGTGTCTAGATTTGATCTGGTGGTTCTGGAACTTGCGGTGGCTAGAATTGATTTTCGTCAACTCCCCTAGGGTTTCTGGAATATTGGGGTATTTATAGAGCAAAGAGGCGGTGCGGGAGGCCACCGAGGTGCGCATAACCCACCTGGGCACACCTGGTGGCCCAGGCACGCCCTGGTGGGTCGTGCACCCCTAGGGGCACCCCCTGGGTGCTTCTCCGGCCCATTGGGTGTCTTCTGGTCCATCAAAATTCCACAAAAAGTTTCACTGCATTTGGACTCCGTTTGGTATTGATTTCCTGCGATGTAAATGTTGGGGAACATAGCATGCAATTTCAAAAAAATTCCTACGACCACGCAAGATCTATCTAGGAGATGGATAGCAACGAGAGGGGGACAGTGTGTCCACGTACCCTCGTAGACCGAAAGTGGAAGCATTAGGTTAACGCGGTTGATGTAGTCGAACGTCTTCGCGGTCCAACCGATCAAGTACCGAACGTACGCTACCTCCGCGTTCAGCACACGTTCAGCTCGATGACGTCCCTCGAACTCTTGATCCAGCAAAGTGTCGAGGGAGAGTTTCTTCAACACGACGGCGTGGTGACGGTGATGGTGATGTGATCCGTGCAGGGCTTCGCCTAACACTACTGCAGGATGCTGCTAACGTGACACTACGATCAGAGACCCTTCAACGAAGCTGTGTGCGATGCATAATCGCAAACAGTGGTGTAAAAACCCGTCAAAAAAGGTGCAAAACGTTTGCGATGGAGGATGCATCAAACACAGTTCAGATTTTAGTTGTGTGTGTGATTCAGGGCATACGGTTCAGTTCAATTAACCGATTTATATGAGGAGGAACAAAAGAAACGGGCAGCCAGATGAAGGCGTGTGCGATGTAGAGCATACGGTTCACTGAGATGAACTGTTTGTGATTAGGCAACACAAAAGAAACATGCAGCCAGATGAAGGTGTGTGTGATATACAGCATACGGTTCACTCGGATGAACTGTTTGTGATTAGGCAACACAAAAGAAACGGTCAGCCAGATCAAGGTGTGTGTGATTGAGGGCATATGCTTTAGAAGGATTAACTGTTTGCGATTAGGCAATAGAACAAAAACGGGTAAGCCAGATCAAAGTGTCTGCGATTGATGGCATACACTTCACATGGATGAACTATTTGCGATTAGCCACAACAAACTGAAACAATTAGATAGATCAACGTGTGTGCGCTAGACAGGCACACCCATTCTAATTAAAAGAAGCGTGCGCGATGGTAATAACGAGCGCGCACGGTTGTCGGAACAAGACGTGTGCTGACATTGCCTATTGCGGTGCACCCTATGGGGCAAACGCCACGTACGCGGCCGAGAAGGCGTACGTGCCCACGTTACGCCTTCCGGGAATAGTGCCACACTTATAACCGTCAGTAAATTTTGAGCATGCATCCTGTCACAATTTTTTTAGAAGAACAGGAAGGCCGCGTCCCGTCACATTCCAAATTGCAAACCTGTTCACACCAATCAAAAGCTAAGCGGTTTCCCACTTAGGATCGTATTACTACGCGGTTATAAATACTACTACTCCAAGATGACTGCACATTCCTCCTCAACTCCTCATCCACAAAAAGTCAAAAACAAACAAGTCATTCATCATCGTTCCCTTGCGTCTGCCATGGCCAGCGTGAGTTCTGGGTCGAGAGATTACCACCAGGGAGAGGCGAGCCTGGAAGCGGAAGCACGAGAGATGTCCCGCCTTGCTGCGAAAGCAGCCAACATGTCCCGCCGCACAGCCGTAGCAGCAGAGAGGTCCCGCCGTGCCGCCAAAGTAGCACGGAGGACCCGCCGCACCATCGATGCAGCAGACTGGTCCAGCCGCGCCGCGGAAGCAGAAGAGATGTCCCGCCGCGCTGCGAATGCATCAGAGATGTCCTCCCGCATCGCGGCGGCCTGGGATAATGTTTCGTGGGTAGGCGAGGACTCTTACAGGCACATGCGTGCCCTCGTCCTTAGGCAGATGGATCAGATCTCCAGGTGGGCGAGGTTGCAGGATGACCTGAAAGCCTCGTTTGAACAGTGTACCAACGTCATCCGGCAACTAAATGAGAGCAATGCGAAGCTTCGGGCCGAGCGCGACCTACTGAGGGCGAAGATCGTCGGAAGTGCGGAGCAGCAAGAGAAGACCACTGCCTTGTTGAAGAGGACCGACGTCATCGTCGAGAAACTTATGGATGAGAATGCCATGCTGCGCATCGAGCGCAGAAGGCTGGTGGAGGAATCCGTGGATGCTCTCAAGCAGCATCTTGAGGACAAGAAAGAGCTCGTCGCTGCTCGCCGCGGAGACTAGTTCCCGCGGCCTGCAGCAATGCATCAAGAAAGTAGAGATCAGCGAGCCAGATTGTTGTCTTCCTTCTTCTTTTGCCCTTGTTATTTTAGGCGTTGCCGCATGAGGCTTTTTTAATTATGTTTCTAAATATGTAGGACAATTATTATCCACTGTCATCGTCCTTATATTCATCATGCTTGCTATAAGTCGCAGTCGATGCTATATAGGTCCGTCGAATCTTACATCAAGATCCGTGCAAAATTTTCTTTTCATATTTTCATTTCTCTCTCTTAAATCTCAGTCCAGTGAGACATATAGCCACGCCGTCGAACAGGTGCTTGGGCGCCATTAATGGAGACATTGGGAGGGAGGTGCACGACGGGTAGCGGTCAAAGGGCTCTCCTCCCGATGAGCACGCGCAGAGGTCTGATCGCACGCCTCCCGTACTCAAATAGCTACCCCGCACAGCACCTCCTAGCCAATAAAAAAGGGGACATGTTGCCGCACGTAATTGGTAAGTCGAACGCCCACGGTTTCAATAATACTTGTGTTTCTGATTTGTAACGTGACAACACTTGTTCAAAATGACTTTGTTGATTGTTAATGTGTGCGCCTTTGCAAATCGGACAGAAAAATTAGCACAACATGTTGGTGCCATGTCATGAGACCATGCCAAGCTTCATGATTTTCAGGCGTGTTTTGGAATTACAGTAATAAAAAAACCAAGTTTCTCAATCTTGTCGGCCGAGCCACGACGCCCAGATGTTTGAATTTCACTCCCATCTCTTGCATGGGACCTAGAAATTCACCCAAGGACATACATGTGACTTTTCAAACAACTTTGGTGCACTAGAGCCTATGCTTGTAGTTCAAATTTGAATTATGCACATTAAATGCCCAGAAACTCAATTAATGTATAAAAAGGCCAAACGAACCCGGAATAATTCCAAATTTTAGCACGATACTTCTATTTGGTCTAATCTGGCTGTGTAAAAAATTAAGGCGGGAGAAGGTAGTGTACGTATGTCTTTTCGCACACGGAGGTGACACGTTCCCTCTCGGAACCACGAGCCTTCTTGAGGGAAGCTCCGGTTTGCAAGAAGCTTACACCAAAGCTTGTCCCAATTCGGCCAAAAAAATTACCGCAACATGTTGGTGCCATGTTATGACACCATGCCAAGTTTCATGATTTTCAGGCATGTTTTCGAATTACAGGAATTGAAAACCAAGTCTCTCAATCTTTCGGGCCGAGCCACGATGCCCAGATGTTTGAATTTCACTCCCATCTCTAGCATGGGACCTAGAAATTCACCCAAGGACACACATGTGATTTTTCAAACAACTTTGGTGCACTGGAGCCTATGCTTGTAGTTAAAATTTGAATTATGCACATTAAATGCCCAAAAACTCAATTAATGTATAAAAAAGGCCAAACGAACCCGGAATAATTCCAAAATTTAGCACGGTACTTCTATTTGGTCTAATCTGGCTGTGTAAACAAATTAAGGCGGGAGAAGGCAGTGTACGTATGTCGTTTCGCACACGGAGGTGACACGTTCCCTTTCGGAACCACGAGCCTTCTTGAGGGAAGCTCCGGTTTGCAAGAAGCTTACACCAAAGCTTGTCCCAATTCGGCCAAAAAAATTACCGCAGCATGTTGGTGCCATGTCATGACATCATGCCAAGTTTCATGATTTTCAAGCGTGTTTGGAATTACAGGAATTAAAAAACCAAGTTTCTCAATCTTTTCGGCCGAGCCACGACGCCCAGATGTTTGAATTTCACTCCCATCTCTTGCATGGGACCTAGAAATTCACCCAAGGACACACATGTGATTTTTCAAACAACTTTGGTGCACTGGAGCACATGCTTGTAGTTCAAATTTGAATTATGCACATTAAATGCGCAGAAACTCAATTAATGTATAAAAAAGGCCAAACAAAACCGAAATAATTCCAAAATTTAGCACGATACTTCTATTTGGTCTAATCTGCCTGTGTAAAAAAATTAAGGCGGGAGAAGGCAGTGTACGCATGTCGTTTCGCACACGGAGGTGAAACGTTCCCTCTCAGAACCACGAGCCTTCTTGAGGGAAGCTCCGGTTTGCAAGAAGCTTACACCAAAGCTTGTCCCAACTCGGCCAAAGAAATTACCGCACCATGTTGGTGCCTTGTCATGACACCATGCCAAGTTTCATGATTTTCAGGCGTGTTTTGGATTTACAGGAATTAAAAAACCAAGTTTCTCAATCTTTCCGGCCGAGCCACGATGCCCAGATGTTTGAATTTCAGTCCCATCTCTTGCACGGGTCCTAGAAATTCACCCAAGGACACACATGTGATTTTTCAAACAACTTTGGTGCACTGGAGCATGTGCTTGTAGTTCAAATTTGAATTATGCACATTGAATGCACAGAAACTCAATTAATGTATAAAAAAGGCCAAACGAACACGGAATAAATCCAAAATTTAGCACGATACTTCTATTTGGTCTAATCTGCCAGTGTGCAAAAATTAAGGCGGGAGAAGGCAGTGTATGTGTTTCGCACACGGAGGTGACATGTTCCCTCTCGGAACGAGGAGCCTTCTTGAGGGAAGCTCCGGTTTGCAAGAATCTTACACCAAAGCTTGTCCCAATTCGGCCAAAAAAATTACCGCAACATGTTGGTTCCATGTCATGACACCATGCGAAGTTTCATGATTTTCAGGCATGTTTTGGATTTACAGGAAATAAAAACCCAAGTTTCGCAATCTTTCCAGCCAAGCCACGATGCCCAGATGTTTGAATTTCACTCCCATCTCTTGCATGGGACCCAGAAATTCACCCAAGGACACACATGTGATTTTTGAAACAGCTTTGGTGCACTGGAGCATGTGCTTGTAGTTCAAATTTGAATTATGCGCATTAAGTGCCCAGAAACACAATTAATGCGCAGTGGACGTATGTCATTTCGCACACGGAGGTGACACGTTCCCTCTCGGAACCACGAGCCTTCTTGAGGGAAGCTCTGGTTTATAAGAAGCTTACACCAAAGCTTGTCCCAATTCGGCCAAAAAATTACCACAGAATGTTGGTGCCATGTCATGACACCATGCCAAGTTTCATGGTTTTCAGGCGTGTTTTGGATTTACAGGAATTAAAAAACCAAGATTCTCAATTTTTCCGGCCGAGCCACGACGCCCAGATGTTTGAATTTCACTCCCATCTCTTGCATGGGACCTAGAAATTAACCCAAGGACACACATGTGATTTTTCAAACTTTGGGGCATTGGAACATGTGCTTGTAGTTCAAATTTGAATTATGCACATTAAATGCCCAAAAACTCAATTAATGTATAGCCAAACGAAATTTAGCACCATACTTCTATTTAATTCCTATTTGGTACAAAAATTAAGGCGGGAGAAGGCAGTGTACGTATGTCGTTCCGCACATGAAGGTGATACGTTCCCTCTCGGAACCACGAGCCTTTTTGAGGGAAGATCCGGTTTGCAAGAAGCTTAGACCAAAGCTTGTCCCAATTCGGCCAAAAAATTTACTGTAGCATGTTGGTGCCATGTCATGACTCCATGCCGAGTTTCATGTTTTTCAGCCGTGTTTTGGATTTACAGGAATTGAAAAACCAAGTTTCTCAATCATTCCGGCCGAGCCACGACGCCCAGATGTTTGAATTTTGTTCCCATTTCTTGCATGGGACCTATAAATTCACCCAAAGACACACATGTGATTTGTCAGCAAACTTTGGTGCAGTGGAGCATGTGCTTGTAGTTCAAATTTGAATTATGCACATTAAATGCCCAGAAACTCAAGTAATGCATAAAAATGCCAAACGAACCCAGAATAATTCCAAATGTAAACACAACACTCATGTACTAGTTGCATGTTCACTGTACGTTAATGTTCTAGCAATTCAAACACCATCCTTTCCCTCGGTAACACTGTTGAGGATATAACCATTAGAGTCGCCCGCCCAGGAGGGGCCGGATTATGTTATAATGATCATCACGTGAAGCCCAATACCAAGCTTGCGGAAGGCGGGTCAGTAATGGGCTTAAGACTCGGAGGCGGCTTAAGGCCCGTAGTGATGAACCGCCGTTATGGCAAGACTTGTAGTGTAAGGCAAGAATAGCTAAGAGTCCGAGCCGGACACTGTTATAAGCCGGCCGGAACTCTGAGAGCCGCCGGGGCGTCAACCTCTCTATATAAAGGGACGACCCGGTGGCGGTTCAGGACGAGAGACAACAGATCGATAGCCAGGCATAGCAATTAAGCTCCCTGGTCATCGAAACCCTAAGTAATACCACCTCAACTGGACGTAGGCTTTTACCTTCACCGTAAGGGGCCAAACCAGTATAATCCCCGTGTCCCTTGCCCCGTTTAACCCCTTTAAGCTTCCTAGCTGCGATGGCTCCACGACTAAGTCCTTGCACGAGGACATCTGCCGTGACAATTCCACGACAGTTGGCGCCCACCGTGGGGCCAGCGCACGGTGGATTTGAGTTCTTGAAGGGCAGCTTCGAAGGGCTCAAGGGATACGCTGTGGGCCGGATGACCAAGAGCCGCCGCGGCAAGCTCTACATCGACGATGCAAACTGGGGCCCCGACACCGGCTCAATCGAGTACGGGTACCGGGTCCCCTTCGGCGGAATCCATGTCTTCATTGGCAAGATTGGTAAGCCGGGCCCTGAGCCGGACCTCTGCGCCGATCTCATCGAGACGGCTCAGCGTGCACGACCCGCCCGGGCTCTGCCTGCCTTGAAGCGTGCTTTCGTGGGATGCGTCCATGGAGGACTCTCTGAAGGATCTGGATCTGGAGATGAGACGGCCGCCCGCTTTGACGGCAAGTCGTCCACGGATGAGACAAACTCGTTATATCAACTTCAAGATGGCAGGCTCAGGGGTTGTTCCGATGGCGACAGTATTCCGGACCCCTTTGAGCCGCCGAGCCGGGTTGGAATCTTCATGGCCGGCGCACAACCTGTTCAAAACTCCGCCACTAGGGCAGGAGGCCCTGTGCACTCGCCGGCTCAGGTGCTGATGGATCTCACAGACAAGATGACGGCCCTGTTAACCGCCACGGTCGCCCCAGCAGATCAAGCTCAGCATGATGCGGAGGTGGCACAGTTAAAGCTGGATCTAGCAAAAGCCAAGGAGGATCTGGCGGCGGAAGGGATCAGGATGGCTGCAGAGAGGGCGGCTCTCGATGCCCAGACTCAGCTGATTCAGGCGCAGTCTTTCCGGCTCACGATGGATCAGAACGCGTCCAATGAGATCATGAGAAGGAGGCATTAGAAGGCTCAATCTCGACTCCCTCCGGTTTACGATCCTCGAAACCTCTTCAACACGCCTGGTGCGGGGCCCAGTAACCCGCCAGAGATCACGGCGCCCGGGGCTGGAATGCCAATTCAGCCCCAAGTGATGGGGCCTCCCCGGGTGAACACTGCCCCGCCTCAGTATGTGCCAATACCACGAGGTCATTATGCCAACCCGTTGGAAAACATGGTCGCCGCGGCGGCGCGACTGGCGGCTCTCCCAATCGATGGCGACTCTCCAGCGGCAGTCGAAACCCGCCGGGTCAGAGAACTTCTTCAGACGGCTCTGGCACAACAGGAGGCATATTCATATAGTCGGGACAGGATTCATTCAACCCCTCGTCCAGGCCAGAGCCCAAGTTACAGCAGACACATGGTCTCAACGACCGGCTCAAGCAACGTCCGGCGCCGTGACTTGCTAGCGCGCCACGGCCCGGCTCATAATGGAGCCTTTAACGCGGTAGACCAAGACAGAGCACGGCAAGAGGCGGAGCAGGCGCCTTAGTTGACGGCTTACCAGCCACTCCCGGCTTATCCGACGGCTTCTATCGATGCGGGTATACCTACGAGGACTAGAGGTGTTCCTTGTCTGGTGCCGGCTCTCCGTAATGAACGTCTGCCCAAGGATTTCAAAGGGCCTAGGAAGGTGCCTAATTACACGGCTGATTTACAACCCGGAGCATGGATCGAGAGTTACGAGATGGCTATGGAGTTGCTGGAGGTCAGTGAAGCGGCAATGGCCAAGTACTTCACCATGATGTTAGATGGGACTGCCCGCACTTGGTTGAAGGGACTACCGCCTAACTCTATCGGGTCTTGGGCTGAGCTAAAAGCCCGGTTCATCCAAAACTTCAAAGATACATGTAGGCAATCTATGTCAATTGTGGATTTGACTAACTGCAAGCAGCAGGAGGGTGAGTCTACAACCCATTGGGTTCGCCGGGTCAAAGAGATAATACATTCATCTGATAAGATGGATGCCGGCTCTGCAGTCTTAATGTTGGAGCAGAATTGTCGTTTTGCGCCCCTGAAGATGAAGCTCGGGCGGCTCAAGCGCGATTGCAATGATATGGGTACGCTGATGGCGGCTCTGGTCAAGTACGCCGACTCTGATAGTACCAAGGATCCCGCGTCGGATGATGAAAGGACATGGAAGGGAAAACGGAATGGCAATGAAAAGGGCCCCCAGCATAACCCGGCGAACCAGGGAGGTAACAAGCGTAAGGCTGATGGCAGTATGGAGTTTGTGGCCAACGCCAATTCACAGGGTAACAACCACGGGCGTAATGGGAGACCACCTCCCCAAGCCGGCGGGTCAGGCCCGACGCTTGAGCAGTTGTTGAATGAGCCTTGTCCAAGGCATGGCTCTAGGGAAAAGCCGGCCACTCATCTATGGAAGGACTGCGCAATCATGAAGGCCTTTAAAAATTCCAATTCTTTCAATGGCAACAATGGCCCGGGCGGCGGCTCAAATTCCAACTCTCAGAATTTTCAAGGGGGCTTTAATCAGCAATCTGGCCAGGGTAATCAGCAGCAGCAGCAGGGGGGATACCAGACCAATCCAAAGCAGCTCAATGGTGGACAGTATCATGTGTTTACCACCAGTCTGTGCAAGAGAGACCAGAAGCTTCATAAGAGGGTTGTGAATGCTGTTGAGCCGGCGGTTCCACGCTATTTAAGATGGTCTGAGCAGCCTATTGTGTGGAGTAGGGAAGATTATCCTCCCTGGGTTGATAATCCGGGTCACCTGGCCTTGGTGGTGGCTCCTCAGGTCGGGGGGTATAAATTCACTAAGCTGCTCATGGACGAAGGCAGTAACATCAACATCCTCTATTATGAGACCTTCCGTCGTATGGGATTAACTGATAAGAACCTCAACCAGTCAAATACTGTTTTCCATGGGGTGGTGCCCGGTAAGTCGGCGTATCCGGTCGGTAAGATCGAGCTGGAAGTGGCCTTTGGAGATGAGTACAACTATAGGGCGGAAAAACTAACCTTTGAGGTGGTTAAGATAAGAAGTCCGTACCATGCTTTATTTGGGCGGCCGGCTTACGCCAAGTTCATGGCACGGCCATGTTACGTGTATCTGCAGCTCAAGATGCCGGGTCACAATGGGACCATTACGGTTCATGGCAGCCAAAAGATAGCCTTGGAGTGTGAGGAAGGTGACGCCGCTTACGCGGAATCTGTTTGTGCAACAGAGGAGCTGAAGTTTTACAAGGACAATGTTGACTCGGCAGATATGACGTCTTTGAAAAAGCCAACCACGGAGCATGAGCTGGTAATGAAATTTAAATCAGCTGATGAGACTAAACTTGTTGATTTTGTTCCAGGTGACTCATCTCAGCAGTTCAGCATCAGTGCCAATCTGGATCCGAAATAGGAAGGCGCGCTCATCGAGTTCATCCGTGAGAACAGGGACATCTTTGCATGGAAACCTTCTGACATGCCGGGTGTACCTAGAGAACTCGCTGAGCATACTCTCAATATTGATCCGAAATTTAAGCCGGTCAGGCAATTCCTCCGGCGGTTTAATGAGGAGAGGCGGAAAGCCATTGGTGAGGAGGTAGCCCGGCTCTTGGCGGCCGGGTTTATTGTTGAAGTTTTTCATCCAGAATGGTTAGCTAACCCGGTGCTTGTGCTCAAGAAGAACGGCACCTGGCGGATGTGTGTGGACTACACGGATTTAAACAAAGCTTGTCCGGCTGATCCTTTTGCTCTCCCCCGTATTGATCAAATTATTGATGCTACGGCGGGTTGTGAGCGCTTAAGTTTTTTGGATGCTTATTCTGGATACCATCAGATTAAAGTGGCAGTTAAGGACCAGGAGAAGATGGTGTTCATCACTCCCTTTGGAGCCTTCTGTTATGTGTCTATGCCTTTTGGGCTCAAGAGTGCACATGCGACTTACGAGCGTTGCGTGCAGAATTGTCTTCATAACCAGATTGGGCGCAACGTTCATGCCTATGTGGATGATATCGTGGTTAAATCCAGGGAGAAGGAGACCTTGGTAGATGATCTTGGAGAAACCTTTGATAATCTCCGGGTTTACAAGATGATGCTTAACCCGACCAAGTGTGTTTTTGGTGTTCCTGCAGGCAAGCTCTTGTGTTTTCTGGCAATCACCTCTCTGGCTAAGCCAGCGTGCATAAACGACGTCCAGCGTCTGGCAGGTCGCATCGCTGCTTTGAGCCGGTTTATAAGCCGCTTGGGTGAAAAGGCCATGCCGCTGTACCAGATGATGAAGAAAACAGATGACTTTATCTGGAATGATGCTGCTAATGCTGCTTTTGAGGATTTGCAGAGACAGCTGGCTGAGCCCCCAGTCCTTGCTGCTCCTGTTGACAAGGAGCCCTTATTGCTGTATGTAGCCGCTAACACACGAGCCGTCAGTGTGGCTGTGCTGGTGGAGCGTAAGGAAGCGGGTAAGGAGTATCCGGTTCAGCGGCCGGTTTACAACGTCAGCGAAGTACTCATTGAGTCCAAACAACGGTATTCACATTGGCAGAAGCTTGTTTATGGGGTATTCATGGCAAGCCGGAAGCTTAAGCATTATTTCCAGGGTCACCCTATCACTGTGGTTAGTTCTGCTCCCCTAGGAGATATCATCCAAAACAGAGAAGCCACAGGAAGAGTTGCTAAGTGGAATATAGAACTTGGGCCTCATGGTCTAAAATACATGCCGCACACTGCTATCAAATCTCAAGCATTGGTGGATTTCATCAACGATTGGACAGAGCTGCAGGTGCCTGAAGAGAAACCGGATAATACATACTGGACTATTCACTTCGACGGGTCCAGGCAATTAGAGGGCTCGGGGGCTGGAGTTGTATTAGCTTCCCCTCGAGGTGACAAGTTTTGCTATGTGCTACGGTTGATGTTTCCCTGTACTAACAATGCAGCTGAGTACGAGGCCTTGCTCCATGGTCTTCGGATGGCTAAGGAGATGAGCTTAAGCCGGGTAAGGTGCTTTGGCGATTCAGATTTAGTGGCCCAACAAGTGTCAGGCAAGTGGGATTCCAAGGACCCCCTCATGGCGGCTTATCGCCGCGAAGTTGATGCCATTGCTGGACATTTTCAGGGTTACCAAGTAGAGCACATCGATCGCAGGAAGAACGAGGCGGATGATGCATTAAGCCGGCTGGGCTCTCAGGGAAAGCCGGTTCCGCCTAATACTTTCTTGGACATTCTGCATAACCCATCTGTTAAGTTGCCTACAGAGGAAGACTTGGCTGTTCCTGACCCGGAAGCGCGGTTGGTGGCGGCTCTCCACATTATCCCAGATTGGACCGTACCATACTTGGCTTACATGACCCGGGGAGAATTGCCTGAAGATGAAACTTTGGCCAGACAAATAACCCGGCGGTTTAAGTCAATGATAATTATCAATGGCGAGCTGCATCGTCGCAGTGTCACTGGAACTTTCCAGCGTTGTGTTTCCCCTGAGGAAGGTCAAGAAATTTTACGTGAGATCCACGAGGGGGATTGTGGCCATCACGCCGGCTCAAAATCCCTTGTGTCCAAGGCTTTTCGTCATGCTTTTTATTGGCTGACGGCTCATGCTGATGTAGAGGACTTGGTCAGTAAATGTGACGGTTGTCAGAGGTTCTCGCGATGGGCTCATGTGCTGGCTCAAGAGTTGAGGATGATTCCAATCACTTGGCCATTTGCGGTCTGGGGGATTGATATGGTTGGGCCTTTTAAAAGATCCAAGGATAAGAAGACCCACCTCTTAGTGGCGGTCGACAAGCTCACAAAGTGGGTTGAAGCAGAGCCAGTTAGTAAGTGTGACGCAGCCACAGCGGTTCAGTTCATGAAAAGGGTGATATTTCGCTTTGGTTTTCCGCACAGCATTATAACTGACAATGGTACCAATCTGTCTAAAGGCGCCATGGAGGAGTTTTGTCAACGAGAGCATATTCGGCTTGATGTTTCATCAGTGGCTCACCCTCAATCCAATGGTCAAGCTGAGAGAGCCAATCAGGAAATCTTGAAGGGCATCAAGCCCCGGCTTTTGGTCCCTTTGCAACGGACGCTGGGTTGTTGGGTGGAGGAGTTACCCTCCGTGTTATGGAGCATCAATACTACTCCTAACAGGTCAACGGGTTACACGCCTTTCTTCATGGTTTATGGAGCGGAGGCGGTCCTCCCTAGCGACATCCGTCATGACTCGCCTCGAGTGGCGGCTTATGTTGAGGCGGATAATGAGCAGGCGCGCCAAGACACTCTTGACTTACTGGACGAACAGCGTGATGTGGCAGCAGCTCGCTCGGCGATTTACCAACAAGACCTGCGCCGCTATCACGGCCGCCGGGTTAAGTCCAGGGTCTTCCAGGAAGGTGATCTGGTGCTCCGGCTTATCCAAGATCAAACAGATGCACACAAGTTATCCCCGCCTTGGGAAGGGCCCTTTGTGGTCAGCAAGAACTTGCACAACGGGTCATACTACCTTATCGATGTTCGGGAGCATAAAGATTCACGTAAGTCGGTGGAAGAAACCTGTCGGCCGTGGAACATAGCTCAGCTTCGGCCTTATTACACTTGAGCCACCGGCTCTCATGATGTACATATTTCTATAGCCATGTATATATTATGATAAATAATAAAGCAGGACCTCTGTCCTTTTTTCCTCCAAAGGTAAATGTGTTATTGTTATTTCCATTACAACATTACATGGTCACTTGGAGGTGGATCCGGCTTATGATCGTATTCGAATCTAGCCGTTAACAACATGATCACTTGGGGGCTTCCTGTTCAAACATAGGTCGTATTCGAACCAAAGAGAACATAGTTGTCGATACCCACTTGATTGGCAAATTGCCGAGCTCATTGGGGCGTTTTTTCTTGATCATATTTGAATCATAGCGCAACCCCCTTTGAGAACCGACGTGGATCGTATTCGAATCAGCGTCGTTAAACAACTCTCAAGGTCATTTGGGGGCTTCCTGTTCAAACATAGGTCGTATTCGAACCTAAGAGAACATAGCTGTCCGTACCCTCTTGATCGGCAACGCCAAAGCCACTGGGGGCTATATGATCGCATTAGAATCTTAGCTTAACCCCTTTGGGACGGCTCTCTGGTCGTATTCGAATCAGAAGCCCCTAAGTTTTTGATCTTTTGGTTTGCAACAAGTTCTTTTGGTCATATCAAAGGTGTGCACGGGTGGTTCTTACTCCACCGGCTTAACTTTGATTAATAATGTTGATAGCACCATAAGCATTATAGGTGCTGGTGAACCGGAGTTGAGTTCTCAACCTCATTATTTGGGTTACATAAACTGGAAGTATACTTGAAGACTTGTAGGTATACTGTTATGGTTATCTCAAAGATATAATTGAGAGCCGGTCTTTTATGACCTTGGTTCATATTCCGGGTTATATGTAAAATATATGACTCTCCATGCGGTAAGCCGCCTAGAGACTTGTCATTTGTATTTCTATGCAGGACAATTAAAGATAGCTCTTTAAGATTAAGGAAAGTAAATAATCAAACATAACCCGGAGGAATATAAAAGAGCAGCTTCAACGGAGTTAAGCGCTGCACACGTGCACGATGGCACGACAAAATTAAGTGTTTGTCCTACTCTATTACAGGACTCCCCGAGTCCAAAAGGTGAGGCATTGTTTTTAAGGCGTAACCATGAGCCGCTTAAGAAATCAAGGTGCTTGTTGGGTTGAAGCTCCCGGCTCATCCCTCTCCGCTCCTCCGGCTGTTTCCATGACCTGGAAGGTTGATGATTTCCAGTCAATGCCACTCAAGGCTTCAAATTGAGCCTCATCATCAATTAACCCGGTCGGGTCAACTTCTGGGCGAAGGTGTGCTTACGAGTCGGAGGGATCAGGCTGACTGCTTCATAGCGTGGAGTTGGGATCCTCTGATTTTCCGCGTCATAGCCCGGTTGATACTTGGTAAGGTCCGTGTCATTCCCAATCAAGGTGTCCACCGAGCGCACGCTCTTCACACAGGCGGCGAAGTCTTTCTGGTCAAAGGGGGTGCCGTCTTCCTTCAGGCTGGGGTATCCAAGAGCGATGTCGGCCGGGTCTAGCTCCGGAAGAAACGCCTTGGCCCGGCTCAGAGCAGCTATAGCTCCGGCTCTTGCAGAAGCCCGTCTCAGCTCTTGGAAGCATTGAGGAAGTACGGCAAGCCGCCTGAGTACGTCTGCCAGGTGAGTGGGAACCTCATTTGACAGAGCCACAACGGCTAAGGCACGCTGTGACCCGGTGTAGAGTTGCTCCACCAAGGTGTAAACCGCCTTCAGCTTGGTCAGCACGTTCTGATTGAGATTGGAACTTCTGGGACCTGCATAACAAAGTCAGGTAAGCTGATGGCAATGGTGGGACTTATGAGACATGAATGATGTAAACTTGTTAGAAGCTTACAGAGTAACTTACCGAAGATTGCGGAGACCATCTGCGATACATGGCGTTTTAAGCCGGAGAGTTCGGCGGTTCTTTCAGTAAGAGCAGCCTCTGCTTGTTCGGCCCGGCTGAGCAAGGCAGTCTTCTCATCGGCCCAGGCTTTTCTTTCTGTTTCAAATTTTTTCTTCAGTTTTTCTTGTGCAGAGACACTGAATTCAAATTTGGCATTGGCCTTTTGGGTCTCATTTTCCTGAGTCTTCAGGCGGCTCTTCAGATCAGAGATTTCCGATTCAAATTTCTTGCAGGCAGCCTGTACAAATTCCGGGTTACAGTTTGGGTGATTATCATGCAACATTAAAGTCCCAAGCCCTTTGCAAGCAAAGACACTTGGCACTTGGGGGCTAATGTAGACTGAGAAGTTCTGTTTACAGTGCCGGTTCATGAAAATAAGTCCCAAGCACTTTGCAGGCAAAGGTGCTTGGCACTTGGGGGCTAATGTGTCAAGTTGCTCAACTACTTGGTTAAAGTAAGGAAAGAATCGGGTGAACTATGCGGTTTAAGCCGGCCCTTGAGTGGTACCAGGTAAGCCGGTTTTCTTGCAGTAGTTATTAAGCCGGTATTAAGTCTACAACATATTATATCATAAGTAATAGACTTGGGGGCTAGCATGGTAAGGATGACTATGGAGTAAGCAAGAGAGTTGTACCTCAGATTTTTGCTGTATCTGCTTCACCATGTCAATTTCCAGGTCCCGACTATTGTGCACTTGACCAATATAACCAGCGACAATATCTCCAATGCTCAAGTTAGCATAGTCAGTGATATCTAGCCTGGCCCTGCGGCGCTCCAGCAGTTCTTCCTTGGCAGAGCATCTAGCCAGCACAGTGCGTCTTCCCGGCTCGACAAACTCTGTCCGGGTGATTACAACGTCCGGGTCATCGGCCGGTTGAGCTGGGCTGGGGATCTCCGGGTTATCAGAACCCTCCATGACTTGTTCTTCAGTTGGAGCGGTGGTTTCAGGAGCTGAGGCAGACGGCGGCTCATGAGCAGAAGCCTCCGGTTCAGTTAAGACCGGCTCTTCGACCGGTTTACTTTTCTTTGCCCTCTTGCTGAGCTTTGCTTGTGCACTGAAAGTCAAAAGGTTAGTGCAAAAACATGAGTAAGATAAGTACAAAATAAGCTGATCATTATTACCCGGGTGCGGTCTTGAAAGCCGGCAAGTTAGATTGCATGGAGTCCCCGGAGGAAGGTGAAGTTTCCTGATAGTTTGAATCAGAAGAATTGAGTGGTTGACGAGTGACGCCCGCCAAAGGATGAAAAGGATATAAGTTGGAGATAACCTCGGTCTGGCGCTTCCTTGATGCTTCAGGTAAGCCGGAGGAGAGGTCTGCATCCTTGTTGGTCCGGGTTTGCCTCCGGCTCTCATGAATCTGTCGCTTCAAAAGAAATTGAGGATCTTGATAAGCTAAAGGATGTGAAAATCTTACTTTCCGGGTTACTCTTCGGACTTTCAGCCTTGGCAAGGGCTCCGAGTCGGAGGAAAGTATAGTTACCTCTTCAATCATCGGGTTACTCGCTCCGGTATCCTCCTGCTGATAATCAGTGTCAATAAGGTGGTTAAAAACAAACAAGAAACAAAAGAAGAGCCTAAAGAATCAAGGGCTACCTCTGACTCGGAGGTGTCATCCAGCTGAAGCAGGTCTGAGGCGCTAGGCTTACTCCCCTTCTTGCGGGGAGCGGCTCTCCTGGCGGCTTTTTTAACCTTCCTGGCTTTTTTAGCAGCCTCATGGTCATACCTGACCTTCCAGAACTTATCATTAGCCTGAAAAATACAACAAAGGTTTCTTGAAGTTAAGACGAAAATTGTTAAAATGGAAAGTAAGGTGCTCAGATCAGTAGCTTACCGCTGGAGCCAGGTTAGCTTTGCAGAAGGGACTTAAGCCTGTCCTCCCGCAATCTGCTAAGCTCTCGTTTAGAAGGGACTTGGTCATGTCATCAACGATGTCCTCAGGTAAGTCGTTGGGGCTGTGCCGAAGAGGATCATCCTTCCGGCCCGTGTAATCACACATTAAGCCGGGGCGGCGGCTTAGGGGAATCACCCGCCAAGCAATCCAGACCCGGACCAGATCAACACCGTTAAGGCCGTTTCCCAGAAGAGCTTTAATCTTGTTGATGGTGGGGATAAGTGGTTGACGCTCAGCTTGAGATAATTTGTCTGGCAGGGGGTGATTTGACTCCAGACGCAGGGCGCGAAAGCCGGGCAGAGGGTTCTCGTTAGCCGGAGAGGTGTCCTGGCAGTAGAACCATGTCTGGTTCCAGTCTTTTGGGTGGCTTGGCAGCTCAGCATAAGGAAAAAGACAATCTCTCCGTCGTTGGATTGAAATTCCGCCAAGTTCCAAGCTAGGCCCGTTGGCACACTCGTTCTGGCGGTTCAGATAAAACAGCTCCCTAAAGAGCAGTAGGCTGGGCTCTTCTCCAAGGTACACCTCACAGAACACTTGGAAGTTACAAATGTCTTGAGGTCGCAGATCGAAAAAGTGCAGAACATCTCTGAAGAATTTTGAGCCGGGAGATGCAAAACCCCGGCTCATGTGATCAGCAAATATAACAACCTCTCCGTCTCTTGGTTGAGGTCTTTCTTCGGACGGTTCAGGGGCACGATAGGACATGACCTCCTTCTTTGGTAGGTAACCCGTCTTCACGAAGTCATCTAAGGTATTATCAGTAACGTTGGATCTCACCCAGTTGCACGTAATGGGTGCCTTGGCAGCCTTGGGCGGCATTTTGAAAGACGGAAGCCTATGACAAAAGAAAATTTCCGGTTCAAATTTAAGCCAGAGGAAGATTTCAGTTCAGTATTCAACATGGCGGCTTATGAAGGGGCCTAATGATATATGGCTAATTGTGTCGGGTTATCTAAGCTGCTGGGGATATCATAAGTAATTCAAGTTGTTTAAAACTTTATTGTGAATGAGCCGGAAATTTCACAAAGCATGGCCTCTTTTAAGGCGGCGATATGAGCCGCCATGGCTAACAGATGCAGTTTTTTGTCTAAGTGTTGCACAAGCAAGTTTCACAGATTGCAGGGATTATTTTGGATCAAACGATCGTCTAGAAAGGAAAAATTTCTAAACCTAAAAACTGATACAGAGAAGTTCATAAGCTCTAAATGAGGTCTTTTTTCGGACAAAGGGGATTTACTAGCATAAAAATGAGTGAGAAACTACTACCGGAGGGAGTCTGTACCGTTTTTGGATCAAAAGGAACCTCGGTGGCGAAACTGTGAAGAAATCGTGATGAACTACGAAGAACACAGAGAACTCGCGAGCCCTAATGTGGATCTAAGGTACGGGACTGTGAGGACTTACTGGTGCTGATGAGCAGCAGAGGTGCGCCGCAGGTTTCTGGTCAAGACAGGTTGATGCAGCGGCCTTGGTTGGTGAAGACGAGGTGCGCGGCGGCGGCGGCGGAGTTCGGGCTCTGGAACGTCAGAGGAGGAAGACGATGGAGGAGAAGAGTGACGAAGGCTTATGGGCCGTGCCTATTTATAAGGGACGGCTGGTAAATGGGCGCGAGAAACGAGGAGGCTGAAGACGTGATTATCTTGCCGCAGAAATGCCTCGATTTTTGGGATGGTCATTAAAGATAAGATCCATTGGGATATGACAGAATAAAAAATGAATTTAATGGAAGATGACGTCATGGCGGGTTACCAAGAATCCAGAAGATGACGTCATGGCGGGTTATAACCTTTGCACAAGCAGAAGCCGGAAGATTTTGAAGATTGATGTGAACCGGTTCAAATCAATCTGGGGCCTAATGTTGAGGATATAACCATTAGAGTCGCCCGACCAGGAGGGGCCGGGTTACATTATAATGATCATCATGTGAAGCCCAGTACCAAGCTTGCGGAAGGCGGGTTAGTAATGGGCTTAAGACCCGGAGGCGGCCTAAGGCCCGTAGTGATGAACCGCCGTTATGGAAAGACTTGTAGTGTAAGGCAAGAATAGCTAAGAGTCCGAGCCGGACACTGTTATAAGCCGGCCGGAACTCTAAGAGCCGCCGGGGCATCAACCTCTCTATATAAAGGGACGACCCGGCGGCGGTTCAGGACGAGAGACAACAGATCGATAGCCAGGCATAGCAATTAAGCTCCCTGGTCATCGAAACCCTAAGTAATACCACCTCAACTGGACGTAGGCTTTTACCTTCACCGTAAGGGGCCGAACCAGTATAATCCTCGTGTCCCTTGTCCCGTTTAACCCCTTTAAGCTTCCTAGCTGCGATGGCTCCACGACTAAGTCCTTGCACGAGGACATCTGCCGTGACAATTCCACGACAAACACCATTTTGTCTTCCAAAACATAATGAAAAAAATCAGGTATACCACAAATAGTTTACTAGAAAGAATCGTGTGGGATGCGATATAAAATATCTTGGCGCACTGTGTTGTCTGGCTTACGCAGGAAGCTTCGTCGTCTACAGTCCACCGCCCCCGCTTGAACCACACTTGCGCGCCAGTTTCTCGCGGTACCGAGCGAATTTTTTTTGCCACCACGGAGATATCTATCTCCCCGCCACCTCCCTCATACCAAAAGCCACATTTCCACTGTTCCTCCTTGCTTTCCAAGTTCAAACCT
Organism: Triticum aestivum; assembly: GCF_018294505.1. Classification (NCBI taxonomy): domain Eukaryota; kingdom Viridiplantae; phylum Streptophyta; class Magnoliopsida; order Poales; family Poaceae; genus Triticum; species Triticum aestivum. Next base: position 280,270,188 of record NC_057811.1, read on the forward strand.
TCACTGCTGCTTACTGGCAGCTCAGCCTCCTCGCTGGCGACCCTTCTTCTTGCAGCGCCGCCTCCTCACCGGCTACCCTTCTTCTTGCAGCGCCGCTCCTCACCGGCGACCCTTCTTCTTGCAGCGCCGCCTCCTTGTTGGCGACCCTTCTTCTTGCTGCGGGGCTCCTCGCCGCCGACCCTTCTTCTTGCTGCGCGGCCTCCTCACCGCCAACCCTTCTTCTTGCTGTGCGGCCTCGTCGATATGGTCAAGTAATCCACACCCCACCCACACCATCCTCCTCGTTTCCCGTCCCACATGCCCCGACTGACGGAGCGACACCTTACACCGAAATGACTGCCCCTCCTCCAATTAAGCGCTGCCCACAGCCATTTTACATGTAGTATAATGTGGAGCTGAGTAGCATGCTGCTGCACGCGCGAACGAGGTCGCTATGGCTGCCATGCGTGTCGACCTCCAGATCTTGGAGGAGCACCTCGTCTTCGAGGCCACCGTCCACACCGCCACGTGGTTGTCTACTTTAAAATAGAGTTCGTGATGTTTTCTTGAGGCCACTACAAGTGCCTTCTAGTGATTTGTCCTCTGTAATGTTAATATGCAATCTGATGTTCAGTTAACAGTTTGGTCCTCTTAAATGTAATGTCCAGTTAACACTTTGGTCCAACAATTGCAACATTTCGTAGTACTGTTCTCAAGCATTCTTTGTTTTGTTAACTGTCTTATCTTCTTGTACATGTTTCTATTCTGCAATGTCGTGCTCAGTTAACTATTTTGGTTCATTTGGTCTGTTGTCCATTTAACTATTTGGTTCAGCTCTGCAATTTGATTTTCATTTGCTGTGGGTACAATTTTGTATTGTTATGCATGTGACACCAATCGAATTTGGCTGTACTCAATACGTATTCTACTGATAGTATGGCAACTCTCAGTTAACTTGATCAAGATCTTCCTTATGTGTGTTTGCAGGGAAACAATGGGAGACACTGCGGTTTACCATCGAGGTTTGTTCAAGCAGGGTCCTTTGGCTAATAGCACATTATTTTGCAGTTGCAGGAATCATTCTAATATTTAGGTTTCTTACAATTTGGTCTTGTACATGTAGGTCTTGCTGTCAGAGGCTTAGACCCACTGTTCGACCCATTTTGCATATGGGGAAATGAGATGTCCATGAATATCAGTCAAGCCAAGAAACTCAGAAAGATTGTTAGGATGAAGAAACTTGCGACGAATAACAACAAGATCTTTGTTTGCACAATGAACAAGACATCGGTCAACTATAGGATGGTACCAACTCTTTTACCTTGTTTTTACCCCTTGCGCCATTTCAAAATTTACAACAGCGATTTATGGATAGCTTTGTTTTCAGTACTTTTCAAAGCAGTTCACTGATGATTACCTCTCAAACCACCTGCATGGTCAAGAGGCGAGGATGGTATTCATTCGAAACCCACAGTACAATATTGAAGTCTTGCTGAAGAGGACAAAGGTTGGGTGGCAATTGTCCATAGCCACTGGCCTAAAGTTGCAAGGACATTCAACATCACTGAAGGTTCAATATTTGCCTTTCGCTTCTGCAGTTTCCTAGATGAGATTCATCTGTCTATTTACCATGTATGATGCTACTTTCCAAAGGTTTTTGATGCTGCATGTGAAACTTGGTGCTATTGTGTAATGGCGTAACTGAGTGCCGAAGCTATCTGATGTAATTCAATTATGAAATCCTGGTTGCTTTTATATGGATATGAAATATTTGGCGTGTTTTATAAGAAATATCAGTTTGATTAGTACATGGATTATCAATAATAGGCTAATTACCCTGCTTATTGGGGTTTTCTATTGCAAGCGGTTACTCAGACAACACCATGGGCGATGAACTCAAACAACCCGCACGGTTTCTAGAAAGTAGGCGTGTTCGATCAACTAACAATCACACACGGCTTCCAGCAGCGAACTGTTTGTGTTAGGCCACCTTGCACAAACGTTTCCACACAAAGAACTATGTGTGATATACATACCGATGGAAATGTTTTTCTAGGATTCACCGTGTGGGATGTACATACTGATACGTCTCCAACATATCTATAATTTTTGATTGCTCCATGGTATTATATATTCTGTTTTGGATGTTTAATGGGCTTATTTATACACTTTTATATTATTTTTGGGACTAACCTATTAACCCAAGGCCCAGTGCAAATTGCTGTTTTTTTGCCTATTTTAGTGTTTCGCAGAAAAGGAATATCAAACGGAGTCCAAACGGGATGAGACCTTTGGGAGAGTTATTTTTGGAACAAACGTGATCCAGAGGACTTGGAGTAGACGTCAAGTAATCAACGAGGAGGCCACGAGGCAGGGGGCACGCCTACCCCCCCGGGCGCGCCCTCCACCCTCGTGGGCCCCTCGTGGCTCCACCGACCTACTTCTTCCTCCTATATATACCTACGTACCCCGAAACCATCGGGGAGCACCACGAAAACGTAATTCCACCGCCGCAACCTTCTGTACCCGCGAGATCCCATCTTGGGGCCTTTTCCGGCACTCCGCCGGAGGGGGCATTGATCATGAGGGCTTCTACATCAACACAATAGCCTCTCCGATGATGTGTGAGTAGTTTACCTCAGACCTTCGGGTCCATGATTAGTAGCTGGATGGCTTCATCTCTCTCTCTTTGGATCTCAATACAAAGTTCTCCTCGATTCTCTTGGAGATCTATTCGATGTAATCTTCTTTTGCGGTGTGTTTGTCGAGATCCGATGAATTGTGGGTTTATGATCAAGATTATCTATAAACAATATTTGAATCTTTTCTGAATTCTTTTATGTATGATTGGTTATCTTTGCAAGTCTCTTTGAATTATCAGTTTGGTTTGGCCTACTAGATTGATCTTTCTTGCAACCGGAGAAGTGCTTAGCTTTGGGTTCAATCTTGCGGTGCTCGATCCCAGTGATAGTAGGGGAAACGACTCGTATTGTATTGTTGCCATCGAGGATAAAAAGATGGGGTTTATATCATATTGCATGAGTTTATCACTCTACATCATGTCATCTTGCTTAAAGCGTTACTCCGTTCTTATGAACTTAATACTCTAGATGCATGCTGGATAGCGGTCGATGTGTGGAGTAATAGTAGTAGATGCAGGCAGGAGTCGGTCTACTTGTCACGGATGTGATGCCTATATACATGATCATACCTAGATATTCTCATAATTATGCACTTTTCTATCAATTGCTCGACAGTAATTTGTTTATCCACCGTAATACTTATGCTATCTTGAGAGAAGCCACTATTGAAACCTATGGCCCCCGGGTCTATTCTCTATCATATTAATCTCCCGTCAACAAGCTATTTCTGGAACCGTTTATTTTGCTTTCTTTACTTTTAGTCTTTATCATAAAAATACCAAAAATATTATCTTATCATCTCTATCAGATCTCACTTTTGCAAGTGGCCATGAAGGGATTGACAACCCCTTTATCACGTTGGTTGCAAAGTTCTTATTTGTTTGTGTAGGTACAAGGGACTTGCGTGTGGCCTCCTACTGGATTGATACCTTGGTTCTCAAAAACTGAGGGAAATTCTTACGCTACTTTGCTGCATCACCCTTTCCTCTTCAAGGGAAAACCAACGCAGTGCTCAAGAGGTAGCAAGAAGGAATTCTGGCGCCGTTGCCGGGGAGGCTTACACCAAGTCAAGTAAAGATTTGACTCCCGCCAACGTGCGATTTCTGGCGCCGTTGCCGGGGAGTCTACGCACAAGTCAAGACATACCAAGTACCCATCACAAACTCTTATCCCTCGCATTACATTATTTGCAATTTGCCTCTCGTTTTCCTCTCCCCCACTTCACCCTTGCCATTTTATTCGCCCTCTCTTTCCATTCGCCTCTTTTTCGCTTGCTTCTGGTTTGCTTGTGTGTTGGATTGCTTGCTTGTCACGATGGCTCAAGACAATACTAAATTGTATGACTTTACCAATACCAACAACAACGATTTTCTTAGCACTCTGATTGCTCCTCTTACCGAAGCTGAATCTTGTGAAATTAGTGCTGCTTTGTTGAATCTTGTCATGAAAGATCAATTCGCCGGCCTTCCTAGTGAAGATGCCGCTACCCATCTAAATAGCTTTGTTGATTTGTGTGATATGCAAAAGAAGAAAGATGTGGATAATGATATTGTTAAATTGAAGCTATTTCCGTTTTCTCTTAGAGATCACGCTAAAACTTGGTTTTCGCCTTTGCCTAAAAATAGTATTGATTCTTGGAATAAGTGCAAAGATGCTTTTATCTCTAAGTATTTTCCTCCCGCTAAGATCATCTCTCTTAGAAACGATATTATGAATTTTAAGCAACTTGATCATGAACATGTTCACAAGCTTGGGAGAGAATGAAATTAATGATACGTAATTGCCCTACACATGGTTTGAATTTGTGGATGATTATACAAAACTTCTATGTCGGATTGAATTTTGCTTCTAGAAATCTTTTAGATTCGGCCACGGGAGGCACTTATATGAAAATCACTTTAGGAGAAGCTACCAAACTCCTAGATAATATTATGGTTAATTATTCTCAATGGCACATTGAAAGATGTACTAGTAAAAAGGTGCATGCAATTGAAGAAATTAATGTTTTGAGTGGAAAGATGGATGAACTTATGAAATTGTTTGCTAATAAGAGTGTTTCTTCTGATCCCAATGATATGCCTTTGTCTACCTTGATTGAGAATAATAATTAATATATGGATGTGAATTTTGTTTGTAGGAATAATTTTGGTAACAATGCATATAGAGGAACTTTAATCCTAGGCCGTACCCTAGTAATTCCTCTAATAATTATGGTAATTCCTACAACAACTCTTATGGAAATTTTAATAATATGCCCTCTGATTTTGATACTAGTGTTCAAGAATTTATGATTTCTCAAAAGAATTTCAATGCTTTGCTTGAAGAAAAATTGCCTAAGATTGATGAGTTGGCTAGGAACGTGGATATAATTTCTCTTGATGTTGATTCTTTGAAACTTAGATCTATTCCACCTAAGCATGATATCAATGAGTCTCTCAAAGCCATGAGAATTTCCATCGATGAGTGCAAAGAAAGAACCGCTAGGATGCGTGCTAAGAAAGATTGCTTTGTGAAGGCGTGTTCTTCTAGTTTTTATGAGAATAAAGATGAAGATCTAAAAGTTATTGATGTGTCCCCTATTATATCCTTATTTTGCAATATTAATCTTGATAATGATGAGACTAGAGATGAGTCAACTTTAGTTAGAAGGCGTCCCAAAAATTCGGAGTTTTTAGATCTTGATGCAAAATTTGGCAAAAGTGGGATTGAAGAGGTTAAAACTTTAGATAGCAATGAACCCACTATCTTGGATTTCAAGGAATTTAATTATGATAATTGCTCTTTGATAGATTGTATTTCCTTGTTGCAATCCGTGCTAAATTCTCCGCATGCTTATAGTCAAAATAAAGCTTTTACTAAACATATCGTTGATGCTTTAATGCAATCTTATGAAGAAAAACTTGAGTTGGAAGTTTCTATCACTAGAAAAAACTTTATGATGATTGGGAACCTGCTATTAAAATTAAAATTAAAGATCGTGAATGCTATGCTTTGTGCGATTTGGGTGCTAGTGTTTCCACAATTCCAAAAACTTTGTGTGATTTTCTAGGTTTCCGTGAATTTGATGATTGTTCTTTAAACTTGCACCTTGAGCATTCCACCATTAAGAAACCTATGGGAAGAATTAATGATGTTCTTATTGTTGCAAATAGGAATTATGTGCCCGTAGATTTCATTGTTCCTGATATAGATTGCAATCCTTCATATCCTATTATTCTTGGTAGACCTTTCCTTAGAACGATTGGTGCAATTATTGATATGAAGGAAGGAAATATTAGATTCCAATTTCCGTTAAGGAAAGTGTAACGCCCCAGATTCGATGCGCCAGGTGTCTGCCAGTTATTCGTCGTTGTTGCCATGTCGTTTGCTTGCGTGTTGCATTTTGCCATGTCATCATCTGCATTTCATCTGCATGTTTTTAAAAACTTGCATCCGTTCGGGTCCTCCCGGCTCTCTCCGTTGTCCGTTTGGAGTCCAGACACATTCGCACGCGCCCGCGGCACCTCCGAAATATTATTTTATAAGTGGCCGAAAAATGTTCTCGGAATGGGATGAAAGTTGGTGTGCGGTCTTATTATAGTGTAGACAGGCCGCCTGCCAAATTTCATCGCATTTGGAGTTCGTTTGATAGTCCAACCCTCATCCGTAGTGGCACCGTAGTCGGTTTAATCGTCGGACGTTTTCGGTATCCGGAAACCGTGCCGGGCCGCACTTCTTCCCCTCTCTTTTCAGCCCGAGGCCTTCTACACAACCCACCTGCAGCCCACCTAGTCCCCCCTCTGTCCGGAGCCGTCAGATAGAGATCCGATGCCCGAAATCCCCTCCAAAACCCCCAAACCCTAGCTGTAACTGCTATATATAGCAGCTCCCCTTGCCATTTTTGGGCATCTCTAGCCCTCCACCTACCTCTAGCCTCCCCCTCCTCAGAATCCGCGCCGGACCTCTTCCCCGCTGCCACTTGTCGCCGCCAGCTCCACGAACCGCCGCGCGGCCCGCCAGGACCCAGATCGGGCCCTGGGAAGCCCATCGAAGCCCGCAGCCCCGAGCTCCCCGCTCGACCTAGATCGGGTGGAGCCCGATGCCAATCTCCTCCCCACGCCGGCGACAAGCGCCACCGCCACCTCGTCCGGCTCGCCGGAGCCGCCGTCGGCGACCTTCACCAGGCCGGACCTCACCTCCCCTGCTCCTCCTTCCCCTACCTTCTCCTTTCCCTCTCTCACTCTCACTCCCGCAGGAGCTCTGCCATGGCCGCCACCGCCCGAGCTTCGGAGCCGCCTCCGCCCTGGAAGCTCGTCACCGCCGCCGTTCGTCGCCGGATCTGGGACCGCTGCCCTCGGATCCATCCGTTCCCAACCTCGTCGACCCACCGGCGCTGCCCCTCGCCGTCGTCCTCCCGTCGAGCCGCCGCCAACCGCCGCCGGCGCGCCCTTCGTCGTCGCGTGGCCTCGGCATGGGCCCCGCGTCCGGCCCAGCCCCGGCCTGCTGCACCCCCAGGCCCAGCTGCTCCACCGGCTCGCCTCGTCCTCCGCCGAACTGGGCCAGGCCCGTTGGTGAGAAGCCCACTATCCCGCGCCCTGTGCGTCATGTAGCTTTCTGGCGCCCGACTGTTTTTTCCTTCCGAAGAACGGCCAAGTCTTTTCTGAGATCATCAGCATGTTGCATCTTTGTGAGTGACATAACTTTATGCATGTTGCTCCGTTTTGTGTGCATGATATATCAAAATGTTCATTGTGAGTTGATCTTCATTTTATTCCATTGTGCGATGCTTGTTTGAGATCATCTTGATGCCCAAATAATCGTTGCCAGAGTGCTATATGATGTTATCTGCTGTCTGTTAACAGAACTTGATGATTTGTCTTTTTCATTGCATTTTGTGTGTGCATCTTATGAGCTTTGTGTCTACATGTGTTTTGATCTACATCATGCCATCTTTACATAGGTGCTTGTATTGTATTTTTGTGATCTATGTGGTGACTAGCACAAGCATGCAAAGTAGCCTCCATGATGTTGCTGATTTCTGTGACTTCATTTCTGCTAAGTCTGTAGCTGTAACATTGTGATGCCATGTAAACCTGCTGCCACCATGAGTAATGTGCATAATCTGGAGATTTTCACTACGGATGTTTTGTTATACATGTTATGCTCTATCTATCCATGCCCTTTTTTGGATTTATGGTCTGCTGTAGCTTGTTGCTAGCTTGCTCTCAACTTGCTAAATAATGTTGCTGTCAGCCTATTAACATTAAGTTCAGTTTTGACATGTGTTTTGCTAGTGATCCATGCACCCTATGACTATGATATTGCCATTTTTAGCTACATATTTATGCCATCTTACTGTTTGTTGACTTCACATGCCATGTAATGCTCTGTGGTGAGTGATTGAAGCTCACCAACATGCCTACTTATCGTTGATCCAGCCATGCTCTGTTTTTCTGCCAAGTCTGAAGCTGTTATTAAAACTTGCTATGTTTACATGGGTGCCATCGTATCTTGTGTGCCTTTTTGGCTCGTGATCAGTAAGGGATATTTGTTCTATGCAATTATTGGATTCATGCCATGCCTTTGTTTGATATGATCTGTTCCTGTATCATGTTGTTTGATAGCTCCAAACTTAGCAACCTGATGTTATTCTGCCATGTCCAGTGATTTCTGCCAAGTCTGAAGCTGTTAATAAAACTTGCTATGTTTACATGGGTGCCATCGTATCTTCTGGGCCTTTTTGGCTCATGATCAGTAAGGGATTGTTGTTCTATGCAATTAGTAGAATCATGCCAGGCCTTTGTTTGATATGATCTGTTCCTGTAGCCTCGTTGGAGTGTATGTGTTGCATCGTTGCTCCGCTTTGAGTGTGCTCTACATGAAACTTGCTTAGTTTTGCATGTAGTTTAATATTACCTTGTTGCATCCTTGTTTTGAGGTGTTTGTTTGGTGTTTGAATGCATTTTGCATCAATGTCATGTTTAACTTGTTTTGCTCATATCTTCTAGGCCGCAGCTTCGAATTAAATGAACCTTATATGTAACTTGACTAGAATTTCGTGTAGATCATCTTGGTGCATCTTAACTTGCTGTTTAACAATTTGAATATATGGTTTATTCAGTTCTGGACCAATTTCGAAATTTGCATATGAGGACTTACCGGAATTGTTACATGTTGTTTCAGGCCTCATTTAAACTGGCTTTGATGTGTTGTTCTTGTATGCATCATCTCTTGCCACGAGTAGCTTCATATAGCCTTTGTCATGCATCTTGCTTGGTTGTGCATCATGTGTTGTTCTTGTGTGGTGTGTTTACCATGTTGTGTGCTTCTTCTCGATAGTTCTTGTTTCGTTGCGATCGTGAGGATTCGTTCGTCTACGCTTGGTTTGTCTTCGTGGCTTCATCTTCTTCATGGACTCGATCTTCTTCCTAGCGAGATTTCAGGCAAGATGACCGTCACCTTGGATCTCACAACTACCATTGCTATGCTAGTTGCTTTGTTCTATCGCTATGCTGCGCTACCTATCACTTGCTCTTCGAGCCTCCCAAATTGCCATGGACCTCTAACCTTTGTCACCTTCCTAGCAAACCGTTGTTTGGCTATGTTACCGCTTTGCTCGGCCCCTCTTATAGTGTTGTTAGTTGCAGGTGAAGATGAAGAATGCTCCATGTTGGATTATGTTTATGTTGGGATATCACAATATCTCTTATTTAATTAATGCATCTATATACTTGGTAAAGGGTGGAAGTCTCGGCCTTATGCCTGGTGTTTTGTTCCACTCTTGCCGCCCTTGTTTCCGTCATACCGGTGTTATGTTCCTTGATTTTGCGTTCCTTACGCGGTTGGGTGATTTATGGGACCCCCTTGATAGTTCGCTTTGAATAAAACTCCTCCAGCAAGGCCCAACCTTGGTTTTACATTTGCCTCACCTAGCCTTTTTCCCTTGGGAGTCACGCATCCCGAGGGTCATGTTTATTTAACCCCCCCGGCCAGTGCTTGTCTAAGTGTTGGTCCAAACTAGAGCACCGTGCGGGACCATCCCTTGGCAACTTGGGTTACGCCGGTACCTGTACGCTTCGTTTATCCGGTGTGTCCTGAGAACAAGATACGTGCGACTCCTATCGGGATTGTCGACACATCGGGCGGCTTTGCTGGTTTTGTGTTACCATCGTCGAAATGTCTTGTAACCGGGATTCCGAGACTGATCGGGTCTTCCCGGGAGAAGGAATATCCTTCGTTGACCGTGAGAGCTTATAATGGGCTAAGTTGGGATACCCCTGCAGGGTATAAACTTTCAAGAGCCGTGCCCGCGGTTATGTGGCAGATGCTGTTGGGGATATAAGTACTGGAGTCACCCGCCCAGGAGGGGCCGGGTTATGTTATGACGATCATCACATGAAGCCCAATATCAAGCTTGAGGATGGCGGTTCAGTAATGGGCCTAAGGCCTAGAGGCGGCTTAAGGCCCGTAGTGATAAACCACCGTTAAGGCATGACTTGTAGTGTAAGGCAAGAATAGTTAAGAGTCCGAGCCGGACACTGTTTATAATCCGGCCGGGACTCTGAGAGCCGCTGGGCGTTAACCTCTCTATATAAAGGGACGACCCGGCGGCGGTTTAGGGACAAGTAAGACAAAATCGATAACCAGGGACGACCCGACGGCGGTTCAGGACAAGTAACATCAGATCGATAACCAGGCATAGCGGTTAAGCTCCCTGGTCATCAAAACCCTAAGTAATTCCACCTCAATTGGAGTAGGCTTTTACCTTCACCGTAAGGGGCCGAACCAGTATAATCCTCGTGTCCTTTGTCCCGTTTAACCCCTTTAAGCTTCCTAGTTGCGATGGCTCCATGACTAAGTCCTTGCACGAGGACATCTGCCGTGACAATTCCATGACAGTTGGCGCCCACCGTGGGGCCAGCGCATGGTGGATTTGAGTTCTTGAAGGGCAGCTTCGAAGGGCTCAAGGGATACGCTGTGGGACGGATGACCAAGTGTCGTCGCGGCAAGCTCTACATCGACGATGCAGGCTGGGGCCCCGACGCCGGCTCAATCGAGTATGGGTGCCGGGTCCCCTTCGGCAGAATCCACGTTTTCATTGGCAAGATTGGCAAGCCGGGCCCTGAGCCAGACATCTGCACCGACCTCGTCGAGACGGGTCAGCGTGCGAGACCTGCCCGGACTCTGCCTGCCTTGAAGCGTGCTTTCGTGGGATGCATCCATGGAGGACTCTCTGAAGGATCTGGATCTGGCGATGAGACGGCCACCCGCTCTGACGGCAAGTCGTCCACAGGTGAGACCGACTCGTTATATCAACTTCACGATGGCAGGCTCAGGGGTTGTTCCGATGGCGACAGTATTCCGGACCCCTTTGAGCCGCCGAGCCGGGTTGGAATCTTCATGGCCGGCACACAACCTGTTCAAAACTCCGCCGCTGGGGCAGGAGGCCCCGTGCACTCGCCGGCTCAGGTGCTAATGGATCTCACAGATAAGATGACGGCCCTGTTAACCGCCACAGTCGTCCCGGCGGATCAAGCTCAACATGATGCAGAAGTGGCACAGTTAAAGCTAGATATAGCACGGGCCAAGGAAGATCTGGCAGCGGAAGGAATCAGGATGGCGGCAGAACGGGCGGCTCTGGACGGCCAGACTCAACTGATTCAGGCGCAGTCTTTCCGGCTCATGATGGATCACAACGCATCTAATGAGATCATGAGAAGGAGGCATCAGAAGGCTCAATCTCAGCTCCCTCCGGTTTATGATCCTCGAAACCTCTTGAACACGCCTGGTGCAGGGCCCAGTAACTCGCCGGAAATCACAGCACCCGGGGCTGGAACGCCAGTTCAGACGCAAGTGATGGGGCCTCCCCGTGTGAATACTGCCCTACCTCAATACGTGCCAATACCACCGGGTCATTATTCTAATCCGTTGGAAAACATGATCGCTGCAGCGGCGCGACTGGCGGCTCTCCCAGTCGAGGGTGACTCTCCAACGGCGGTCGAAACCCGCAGGGTCAGAGAACTTCTTCAGACGGCTCTGGCACAACAGGAGGCATATTCATATAGCCGGGACAGGATTCATTCAACTCCTCGTCCAAACCGGAGCCCCCAAGTTATAGCAGACACATGGTTTCAGCGACCGGCTCAAGCTACGTCCGGCGCCATGACTTGCCAGCTGGCCATGGCCCGGCGCATAATGGAGCCTTTAATGCGGTAGATCAAGACAGAGCGCGTCAAGAAGCTGAGCAGGCGGCTCAGATGACGGCTTACCAGCCTTTTCCGGTTTACCAGGCGGCTTCTACCGAGGCGGGCATAGCTATGAGGACCGAAGGTGTCCCTTGTCTGGTGCCGGCTCTCCGTAACGAACGTCTACCCAAGGATTTCAAAGGACCTAGGAAGGTACCTAATTACACGGCTGATTTACAGCCCGGAGCATGGATTGAGAGCTACGAGATGGCTATGGAGTTGCTGGAGGTCAGCGAAGCGGCAATGGCCAAATACTTCACCATGATGTTGGATGGGACTGCCCGCACTTGGTTGAAGGGACTGCCACCCAATTCCATCGGGTCATGGGCAGAGCTAAAAGCCCGGTTCATCCAAAACTTCAAAGATACATGTAGGCAATCTATGTCAATTGTGGATTTGACTAACTGCAAATAGCAAGAAGGCGAGTCTACAACCCATTGGGTACGCCGGGTCAAAGAGATAATACATTCGTCTGATAAGATGGATGCCGGCTCAGCGGTCTTGATGTTGGAGAAAAATTGTCGTTTTGCGCCCCTGAAGATGAAGCTTGGGCGGCTCAAGCGCGATTGCAATGATATGGGTACGCTGATGGCGGCTCTGGGCAAGTACGCCGACTCTGATAGTACCAAGGATGCCGCGTCTGATGAGGAAAAGACAGGGAAGGGAAAGAAGAATGGCAACGGCAAGGGCCCTCAGCATAACCCGGCAAGTCAGGGAGGTAATAAGCGTAAGGCCGATGATGGTATGGAGTTTGTGGCCAACACCAACACGTAGGGTAACAATCACCGACGTAAGGGGAGACAGCCTCCCCGGTCGGGCGGGTCAGGCCCGACGCTTGAGAAATTGTTAAATGAGCCCTGCCCAAGGTATGGCTCTAGGGAGAAGCCGGCCACTCATCTATGGAAAGACTGCGCGATCATGAAGCTTTCAAGAATTCCAACATGTTCAACGGTAACAATGGGCAGGCTGGCGGCTCAGGTGGCGGCGGCTTTCATGGCCCGGGTGGCGGCTCAAATTCCAATTTTCAGAATTCTCAAGGTAATGAAGGTGGTTTAACCAGCAATCTGGCCAGGGTAATCAGCAGCAGCAGCAGGGGGGTTACCAGACCCATCCAAAGCAGCTCAATAGTGGACACTATCATGTATTTACTACCAGTTTGTGCATGAGAGACCAGAAGCTTCATAAGAGGGCTGTAAACGCGGTTGAGCCGGCAGTTCCACATTACTTGCGATGGTCTGAGCAGCCGATTTTATGGAGTAGGGAAGATCACCCTCCCCGGGTTGATAATCCGGGTCACCTGGCCTTGGTGGTGGCTCCTCAAGTTGGTGGGTATAAATTCACTAAGGTACTCATGGAGGGAGGCAGTAGCATCAACATCCTCTATTATGAGACCTTCCGTCGCATGGGATTAACTGATAAAAACCTCAACCAGTCCAACACTGTTTTCCATGGTGTGGTGCCCGGTAAGTCGGCGTATCCAGTTGGTAAGATCGAGCTGGAAGTAGCCTTTGGAGATGAGTACAACTACAGGGCGGAAAAACTGACTTTTGAGGTGGTCAAAATAAGAAGCCCGTACCATGCTTTATTTGGGCGGCCGGCTTACGCCAAGTTCATGGCACGGCCGTGTTACGTATATTTGCAGCTCAAGATGCCGGGTCACAATGGGACCATTACGATTCATGCCAGCCGAAAGATAGCCTTGGAGTGCGAGGAAGGTGACGCTGCTTACACTGAATCTGTTTGTGCGACAGAGGAATTAAAGTTTTACAAGGATAATGTTGACCCGACAGATATGACGTCTCTGAAAAAACCAACCACGGAGCATGAGCAGTTGACTTTGTTCCAGGTGACTCATCTAAGCAGTTCAGCATCAGCGCCAATCTAGATCCTAAATAGGAAGGCACACTCATCGAGTTCATCCGTGAGAACCGGGACATCTTTGCATGGAAACCTTCTGACATGCCGGGTGTACCGAGAGAACTCGCTGAGCACACTCTTAATATTGATCCGAAATTTAAGCCAATCAAGCAATTTCTCCGGCGGTTTAATGAGGAGAGGCGGAAAGCCATTGGTGAGGAAGTAGCCCGGCTCTTGGCGGCCGGGTTCATCGTTGAAGTCTTTCATCCAGAATGGCTAGCTAACCCGGTGCTCGTACTCAAGAAGAACGGCACCTGGCGTATGTGTGTGGATTATACGGATTTAAACAAGGCTTGTTCGACTGATCCTTTTGCTCTCCCCCGTATTGACCAAATTATTGATGCTATGGCGGGTTGTGAGCGTTTATGTTTTTTGGATGCTTACTCTGGATACCATCAGATCAAAATGGCAGTTAAGGACCAAGAGAAGATGGCGTTCATTACCCCTTTTGGAGCCTTCTGTTATGTGTCTATGCCGTTTGGGCTCAAGAGTGCCCAGGCGACTTACCAGCGGTGTGTACAGAATTGTCTTCATAATCAGATTGGGCGCAACGTTCATGCCTATGTGGATGATATTGTGGTCAAATCCAGAGAGAAGGAGACCTTGATAGATGATCTGAGAGAGACATTTGATAATCTCCGGTTCTACAAGATGAGGCTTAACCCGGCCAAGTGTGTTTTTGGTGTTCCTGCAGGCAAGCTCTTGGGTTTCTGGTTTCTCACAGAGGCATTGAAGCTAACCCGGAGAAGATCAAGGCAATCACTTCTCTGGTTAAGCCGGCGTGCATAAATGACGTCCAGCGTCTGGCGGGTCGCATCGCTGCTTGGAGTCGATTTATAAGCCGGTTGGGCGAAAAGGCCATACCACTGTATCAGATGATGAAGAAAACAGATGACTTTGTCTAGAGTGATGCTGCTAATGCTGCTTTTGAGGATTTGAAAAGACAGTTAGCCGAGCCGCCAGTCCTTGCTGCTCCTGTCGATAAGGAGCCCTTATTATTGTATGTAGCTGCTAACACATGAGCCGTCAGTGTGGCCATCGTGGTGGAGCGCAAGGAGGCGGGTAAGGAACATCCGGTTCAGCGGCCGGTTTACTACGTCAGCAAAGTAGTCATTGAGTCCAAGCAACGGTATCCACATTGGCAGAAGCTTGTTTATGGGGTGTTCATGGCAAGCCAGAAGCTTAAGCATTATTTCCAGGGCCACCCCATCATTGTGGTTAGTTCTGCTCCTCTAGGAGATATCATCCAAAACAGAGAAGCCACCGGAAGAGTTGCTAAGTGGGCCATTGAACTTGGGCCTCATGATTTAAAATATGTGCCCCGCACTGCTATCAAATCTCAAGCATTGGTAGACTTCATCAACGACTGGACAGAACTGCAGATGCCTGAGGAGAGACTAGATAACACATACTGGACTATTCACTTCGACGGGTCCAGGCAGTTGGAGGGCTCGGGGGCTGGAGTCGTTTTAGCTTCCCCTCGAGGTGACAAATTTCGTTATGTGCTACGGCTGATGTTTCCCTGTACTAACAATGCAACTGAGTATGAGGCCTTGCTCCATGGTCTTCGGATGGCTAAGGAGATGAGCTTAAGCCGGGTGAGATGCTTTGGCGACTCAGATTTGGTGGCTCAACAGGTATCAGGCAAGTGGGATTCCAAGGACCCCCTCATGGCGGCTTATCGCCGTGAAGTTGATGCCATCGCCTGGCATTTTCAGGGTTATCAAGTGGAGCACATTGACCGCAGAAAGAATGAGGCGGCTAATGCCTTAAGCCGGCTGGGCTCTTAGCGAAAGCCGGTGTCGCCTAATACTTTCTTGGATATTCTGCATAACCCTTCTGTCAAGTTACCTACAGAGGAAGATTTGGCTATTCCTGACCCAGAAGCACAGTTGGTGGCGGCTCTTCACGTCATCCCAGATTGGACAGTGCCATACTTGTCTTACATGACCCGGGGAGAATTTCCTGAGGATGAAACTTTGACCAGACAAATAACCCGGTGTTCTAGGTCAATGATAATTATCAATGGCGAGCTACATCATCGTAGTGTTACTAGGGCTTTTTAGCGTTGTGTTTCCCGTGAGGAGGGTCAAGAAATTTTACGAGAGGTTCACGAGGGGGATTGTGGCCATCATGCCGGCTCAAAATCCCTTGTGGCGAAAGCTTTTCGTCATGGTTTTTATTGGCTGACGGCTCACGCTGACGCAGAGGACTTAGTTAGTAAATGTGACGGTTGTCAGAAGTTCTCAAGACGTGCTCATGTGCCGGCTCAAGAGTTGAGGATGATTCCAATCACTTGGCCGTTTGCAGTCTGGGGGCTTGATATGGTTGGGCCTTTCAAAAGGTCGAAGGATAAGAATACCCACCTCTTGGTGGCGGTTGACAAGTTCACAAAGTGGGTTGAGGCAGAGCCGGTTAATAAGTGTGATGCAGCCACGGTGGTTCAGTTCATGAAGAAGGTGATATTTCGCTTTGGTTTTCCACACAGCATTATAACTGACAATGGTACCAATCTGTCTAAAGGCGCCATGGAGGAATTTTGTCAACGAGAACATATACGGCTTGATGTTTCATCAGTAGCTCACCCCCAATCCAATGGTCAAGCTGAGAGAGCCAATCAGGAAATCTTGAAAGGCATCAAGCCCCGGCTTTTGGTCCCTTTGCAACGGACGCCGGGTTGTTGGGTGGAGGAGTTACCCTCTGTGTTATGGAGCATCAATACTACTCCTAATAGGTCTACGGGTTACATGCCTTTCTTCATGGTTTACGGAGCCGAGGCGGTTCTCCCTAGCGACATCCGTCATGACTCGCCTCGAGTGGCGGCTTATGTCGAGGCGGACAATGAGCAAGCGCGTCAAGATGCTCTTGACTTGTTGGACGAACAACGTGACGTAGCAGCAGCTCGCTCGGCGATTTACCAACAAGACCTGCGCCGCTATCACAGCCATCGGGTTAAGTCTAGGACCTTTCAGAAAGGTGATTTGGTGCTCCGGCTCATCCAGGATCAAACAGATGCATACAAGTTATCCCCACCTTGGGAAGGGCCCTTTGTGGTCAGCAAGAACTTGCACAACGGGTCATACTACCTCATCGATATTAGAGAGCACAAAGATTCACGTAAGTCGGAGGAGGAGACCCGCCGGCCGTGGAATATAGCTCAGCTTTGGTCTTATTACACCTGAGCCATCGGCTCTCATAATGTACATATTTCTATAGCCATGTATATGTTATGATGAATAATAAAGCAGGACCTCTGTCCTTTCCCCCCCTCAAAAGGTAAATGTGTCATTGTTATTTTCATTATGATCTCACATGCTCACTTGGAGGCTAATCTGGTTTATGATCGTATTCGAATCTAGCCGTTAAATATATGATCATTTGGGGGCTTCCTGTTCAAACATAGGTCGTATCCGAACCAAAGAGAACATAGCTGTCGATACCCACTCGATTGGCATATTGCCGAGCTCACTGGGGAGTTCTTGGTCATATTTGAATCATAGCTCAACCCCCTTTGGGAACCGACGTGGATCGTATTCGAATCAGCGTCGTTAAACAACTCTCAAGATCATTTAGGGGCTTCCTGTTCAAACATAGGTCGTATTCGAACCAAAGAGAACATAGCTGTCGATACCCTCTTGATCGGCAACGCCAAAGCCACTGGGGGCTATATGATCGTATTCGAATCTTAGCTTAACCCCTTTGGGACGGTTCTCTGGTCGTATTCGAATCAGAGGCCTCCAAATTTTTGAAGTCTCTTTGTTGCAAACAAGTTCTTTTGACTATATCTAAGGTGTTCAAGGGTGGTTTCTATTCCACCGGCTCAACTTTGGTCAATAAAGTTGATTACACATGATAAGCATCATATTACATAGTGGGGTTTTTACTCGTTATTCGGATCACATAAACCGGAGGTGTACTAGAAGGATCACATGTATGTTGTTATGGTTGTCTCAAGGATATAATGGAGAACCGGTTTGTTGTGATTCCGGGTTATATGTAAAGTGTATAACTCTCGATGCGGTAAGCCGCCAAGGGACTTGTGATTTGTTTTTCTATGCAGGACAATTAAAGACAACTCTTTAAACATAAGGAAAACAGAGGATCAAGCATAACCCAGAAGAATATAAAAGGGCAGCTTAAACAATGTTGAGCGCTACACACGTGCGCGATGGCACGACAAAATTAAGTGTTTGTCCTACTCTATTACATGACTCCCCTAGTCTAAAAGGTGAGGCATCGTCTTTTCAGACATAACCATGAGCCGCCTGAGAGATCAAAGGCGTTGTTGGCCTGAGGTTTCCGGGTCATCCCTCTCCGCTCCTCCGGCTGTTTCCATGACCTGGAAGGTTGATGATTTCCAGTAAATGCCACTCAAGGCTTCAAATTGAGCTTCATCATCAATTAACCCGGCCGGGTCAACTTCAGGGGCGAAGGTATGCTTACGAGTTGGAGGAATCAGGCTAACTGCTTCATAGCGTGGTGTTGGGATTCTCTGATTCTCCGCGTCATAGCCCGGTTGATATTTGGTAAGATTTGTGTCATTGCCAATCAAAGTGGCCACAGGGCGTACGCTCTTCACACAAGCGGCGAAGTCCTTCTGGTCAAAGGGGGTGCCGTCTTCCTTCAAACTGGGATACCCAAGGGCGAGGTCGGCCGGGTCTAGCTCCGGCAGAAACGCTTTGGCCCGGCTCAGAGCGGCTATAGCTCCGGCTCTTGCAGAAGCTCGTCTTAACTCTTGGAAGCGTTGAGGTAGCACGGCGAGCCGCCTAAGTACATCCGCCAGATGGGTAGAAACTTCATTGGACAGAGCCACGACGGCTAAAGCACGTTGTGACCCGGTGTAAAGTTGTTCCACCAAGGTATAAACCGCCTTCAATTTTGTCAGCACATTTTGATTAAGATTGGAGCTCCTGGAACCTGCATTGCAAAGTTAGGTAAGCTGATGACAATTGAGATGCTCTTTGGAAAAGATGTAAACCAGCTAAATACTTACAGAGCAACTTACCAAAGATTGCGGAGACCATCTGAGATACATGGCGTTTCAAGCCGGATAGCTCGGCGGTTGTTTCAGCAAGAGTGGCCTCCGCTTGTTCGGCCCGGCTGAGCAAAGCCGTCTTTTCATCCGCCCAGGCTTTTCTCTCTGTTTCAAACTTCTTCTTCAGTTTCTCTTGAGCAGATACACTGAATTCAAACTTGGAGTTGGCCTTTTGGGTTTCATTTTCTTGAGTCTTCAGGCGGTTCTTTAAATCAGAGATATCCGATTCAAATTGCTTGAAGGCGGCCTGTATAAATTCCGGGTCACAATTAGGGTGATTATAATGCAGCATTAAGTTCCAAGAACTTTGCAAGCAAAGACACTTGGCACTTGGGGGCTAATGTATGCTGAAGAGCTCTATTTACAGTGGCAGTTCATGCAAATAAGTCCCAAGCACTTTGCAAGCAAAGGTACTTGGCACTTGGGGACTAATGCATATTACTGTTCAACTACTTGATTAAAACAAGGTAAGGACTGGTTCAAATATGCTGATTAAACCGGACCTTGAGTGCTTCCAGGTAAGCCGGTTTTCTTGCAGTGATTACTAAGCCGGTATTAAGTCTACAACATATTTTATCATAAGTAATAGACTTGGGGGCTGGCATGGTAAGTATAAACTATGGAGTAAGAAAGAGAGTTATACCTCAGATTTTTGCTGTATTTGTTTCACCATGTCAATCTCCTGATCCCGGCTGTTGTGCACTTGATTCACATAGCCAGAGACAATATCTTCGATGCTCAGATGAGCATAATCAGTGATGTCCAACTTGGCACGGCGGCGTTCCAGAAGTTCTTCCTTGGCAGAGCACTTGGCCAGCATGGTAGGTCGTCCCGGTTCGGCAAACTCAGTCCGGGTGATCTCAACGTCTGGATCATCTGGATGAGCCGGGCTGGGGATCTCCGGGTTCTCAGAACCTCCCATAGTTTGTTCAACAGTTGGAGCAGTGGTGGCATCAGGAGATGGTACAGCCGGCGACTCATCAACAGAGGCATCAGGAGCAGCCGTTCTGAGTTCCGGCTCAGCCAGGACCGGCTCTTCGGCCGACTTATTTTTCTTCGCCCTCTTGCTGGGCTTCACTTGTACACTGCAAGTCAAAGGGTTAGTGCAAAAACATGAGTAAGATAAGCACAAAATCAACTGATCATCATTACCCGCGAGCGGTTTTGAAAGCCGGCAAGCTGGACTGCATTGAGTCGCCGGAGGAAGGCGAAGTTCCCTGGTAGTTTGAGTCAGAAGAATTGAGTGGTTGACGAGGGACGCCCGCCAAAGGATACAAAGAATATAAGTCGGAGATAACCTCAGTCCGACGCTTCCTTGATGCTTCGGGTAAGCCGGAGGAGAGGTCTGCATCTTTGCTGGTCCGGGGCTGCCTCCGACTCTCATAAAACTGTCGCTTCAAAAGAAATTGAGGATCTTGATAAGCTAAAGGATGTGAAAATCTTACTTTCCGGGTTACTCTTCAGACTTTCTGTCTCAGCAAAGGCTCGGAGTCGGAGGAAATTATAGTTACCTCTTCATTCACTTCATGACTCGCTCCGGTGTCCTCCTACTGATAATCCGTGTCAATAAGATGGTTAAAGAAGGAGCCTAAAGAATCAAGAGCTACCTCTGACTCAGAGGTGTCTGCCAGATGAAGCAGGTCCGAGGCGCTAGGTTTATTCCCCTTCTTACGGGGAGCGGCTTTGCTGGCGGCTTTCTTAACTTTTCGGGCTTTCTTGGTAGCTTCGTGGTCATACTTGACCTTCCAGAATTTATCATTAGCCTGTAAAATACAACAAAGGTTAGTGAGTTAAGACAAAATCGTTAAAATGGAAGGTGAAGTATTCAGGTCAATGGTTTACCACTGGAGCCGGGTTAGCCTTGCAGAAAGGGCTTAAGCCCACTCTCCCGCAATCTGCCAGGCTCTCGTTCAGAAGGGACTTGGTTGTATCATCAATGACGTCCTCAGGTAAGTCGTCTGGACTGTGCCGAAGAGGATCATCCTTCTGGCCCGTGTAATCACACATCAAGCCGGGGCGGCGGCTTAAAGGAATCACCCGCCAGGCAATCCAGACCCGGACCAGATCAATGCCATTTAGGCCGTTCCCCAGAAGAGCTTTGATCTTGTTGATGGTGGGAGTAAGTGGTTGACGTTCAGCTTGAGATAATTTATCTGGTAAGGGGTGATTTGACTCCAGATGCAGGGTGCGAAAGCCGGGCAGAGGGTTCCAATCAGCCGGAGAAGTGTCTTGGCAGTAGAACCATGTCTGGTTCCAGTCTTTTGGGTGGCTTGGCGGCTCAGCATAAGGGAAGAGACAATCTCTCCGCCGTTGGATTGAGATTCCACCGAGTTCCAAGCTAGGCCCGTTGGCACATTCATTCTGGCGGTTCAGATAAAATAACTCCCTAAAGAGTAGCAAGCTGGGTTCTTCTCCGAGGTACACCTCACAGAATACTTGGAAGTTGCAGATGTTTGACACAGAGTTGGGTCCGATGTCTTGAGGTCGCAGATAAAAAAATGCAGTATATCTCTGAAAAATTTGGAGCCGGGTGGAGCGAAACCCCGTTTCATGTGATCAGTGAAAATAACAACTTCCCCCTCCTTGGGATGAGGTTTCTCTTCTGACGGGTCAGGAGCACGATAAGACATGATCTCTTTCTTTGGCAGATAATCCGTCTTTACAAAATCAGCTAAGATGCTGTCAGTGACGTTGGATCTAACACAGTTGCATGTGATGGGTGCTTTGGGAGCCTTAGGCGGCATTGTGAAAGATGGAAGCCTGTGACAAAATAAAATTTCCGGTTCAAAATATAAGCCAGAGGAAGATTTTAGTTCAGTATTCAAGATGGCGGCTTATGAAGGGGCCTAATGATATATGGCTAATTGTGTCAGGTTATTTAAGCCGTCGTGGATATCATGAGCAATTAAGTTATTTAACTCTATTATGAATGATCCAGAAATTTCACGAAGCATGGCCTCTTTAAGCCGGCGATATGAGCCGCCATGGCTAACAGATGCAGTTTTCTGCCTAAGTGTTGCACAAACAAGTTTCACAGATTGCAGTGATTATTTTGGATCAAACGATCGTCCAGAAAAAAAAATTCTAGACCTAAGAACTGATACAGAGAAGTTCATAAGCTCTAAATGAGGTCTTTTTGCAAGCAAAAGGGATCTGCTAGTATTGAAAATGGGTGCGAAACAACTACTGCCGAAGTTATGTACTACTCTTGGATCAAAGGAGGCCGTTGTGGAAGAACTGCGAAGGAATCGCGAGGAACCACGAAGAACACAGAAGAACTCGCGAACCCTATTGCGGATCTAATATACGGGACGGCGAGGACTTACTGGTGCTGATGAGCAGCAGAGGCGCGCCGCGGTTCTCTGGTCAAGACAGGTCGATGCAGCGGCCTTGGTTGGTGCAGACGGGATGCGCGGCGGCGGCGGCGGCGGAGCTCGGGCTCTGAGGCGTCAAGAGGAGGAAGACGATGGAAAGGGAAGAATGACAAAGACCTAAGGGCGGGGCCTACTTATAAGGGACAACTGATGAATGGGCGCGAGAAACGAGGAGGCTGAAGACATGATTATCTAGCTGCAGAGACGCCTCGATTTTCGGGATAGTTATTAAGACAAGGATCCGCTGAGATACGTTGGGTAGAACGTGCATTAATGACGGATGACATCACGGCAGGTTACAAAGAATCCAGAAGATGACGTCATGGCGGGTTATAGCCTTTGCGCAGACAGAAGCCAGAAGATTTTTTATTAAGGTATTGAAGATTGACATGAACCTATTCAAATCAATCTAGGGCCTAATGTTGGGGATATAACTACTGGAGTCACCCGCCCAGGAGGGGCCGGGTTATGTTATGACGATCATCACATGAAGCCCAATATCAAGCTTGAGGATGGCGGTTCAGTAATGGGCCTAAGGCCTAGAGGCGGCTTAAGGCCCGTAGTGATAAACCGCCGTTAAGGCATGACTTGTAGTGTAAGGCAAGAATAGTTAAGAGTCTGAGCCGAACACTATTTATAAGCCGGCCGGGACTCTGAGAGCCGCTGGGCGTTAACCTCTCTATATAATGGGACGACCCAGCGGCGGTTCAGGACAAGTAACATCAGATCGATAACCAGGCATAGCGGTTAGGCTCCCTGGTCATCAAAACCCTAAGTAATTCCACATCAACTGGAGTAGGCTTTTACCTTCACCGTAAGGGGCCGAACCAGTATAATCCTCGTGTCCTTTGTCCCATTTAACCCCTTTAAGCTTCCTAGTTGCGATGGCTCCACGACTAAGTCCTTGCACGAGGACATCTACCGTGACAATTCCACGACAGATGGGAATTTGTTAATGTCCGGCTGTAGAGAACTTGACACTTGACCTTAATTAAAACGCATCAACCGCGTGTGAAGCCGTGATGGTCTCTTCTCGGCGGAGTCCGGGAAGTGAACACGGGTTTTGGGTTATGTTTGACGTAAGTAGGAGTTCAGGATCACTTCTTGATCATTGCTAGTTTCACGACCGTTCCATTTCTTCTCTTCTCGCTCTTTTTTGCGTATGTTAGCCACAATACATGCTTAGTCGCTGCTGCAACCTCACCACTTCACCCCTTCCTTACCCATTAAGCTTTGCTAGTCTTGATACCCATGGTAATGGGATTGCTGAGTCCTCGTGGCTCACAGATTACAACAACAACAGTTGCAGGTACAGGTTTTGCGATGATCATGACGGGAGAGCGATGTTACTTGTTTTGGCGTTCTTCTTCTGCTTCCTCTTTGATCAGGGGATAGGTTCCAGGTCGGCAGCCTGGGCTAGTAGGGTGGATCTCGTTTGAGCTTCTGTTTGTGTCTCATCCGTAGCCGGATGTTGATCTTATGTATGATGTATTGTTGTATTCTTGGGGCGTTTGTGCCTTTTGTATGTATCCCCATCTATTATGTAATGTTGATGTAATGATATCCACCTTGCAAAAGCGTGTCAATATGCAGTTCTATCATTGGTGGGACCTTCGAGTCTCTTTAGGATAGTATCGCATATTGGGCGTGACAAGTTGGTATCAGAGCCTCGACCGACCATAGGAGCCCCCTTCATTGATCGTATAGTTTGGCCGTTGTTGAGTCTAGAAGAAAACTATTTTCTGAGTCTAGTTATATAGGAGAGTAGGAATTCTTTTTACTCCTCAGCCCTTTCATCGCTCCGGTGAGGAATCTTGACGTAGGTGTTTCTACTTACTTCTCTT
Organism: Triticum aestivum; assembly: GCF_018294505.1. NCBI lineage: Eukaryota > Viridiplantae > Streptophyta > Magnoliopsida > Poales > Poaceae > Triticum > Triticum aestivum. The sequence goes on from NC_057811.1 coordinate 280,294,203, forward strand.
CCCCTTCAAATTGTTTCTTTAGGATCACGCGGATAGTTTTCGTTCGTTGTCCATCCTCTTTTCAATCCGGCGCATTTCTCTTCGAGTGTTTTCGATCCTTGTCATCTTTTGCAAGATCAATCCTCAGTTTTTTTTCAATCGATGTTGTTTCCCTGTCCGAAGTCGAGTATCCATCCTACTCGTGTGAAGCTTTTGCTTTTTCTCCTCAATCATTTCAACCGGCGCTTCTCTATTCAATTATTCATCGTTCCAGTTGCCTATGCTTTTCCCGCCCTCCCACCCCTTTTATTCCCGGAGTCGGAGTCTCTTTCGAGCATCAATTTCATTCATGCGGAGTATCTTCAGTCTTTCCTCAGTTGTCTCAACCGGTGAAGTCTCGCCTAGTTAATCTTTGTTCGTCTCATTTCCTTTTTCGGTGGATCCAATTCAAGTTTTTCGTTGTCGATCGTATTCTTTCCCTCAGCTCAAATATTTCCCTTTGCTCATTCGCTTTTCGCCATTTTATTATTCAGGAGTAATGAAGACATCTCAGAAGATTCGTGTTTGCATCCAATTAATTCGAGGTTGTCACCTTATTCAATCCTTTAGTTGTTCCGGTGTATCATCTATCTCTTCAACTATCCTTTCCAACGGTGTTTCTTCTCAGTGGGCCCATAACCCACAGGTCTTTCCCAGGATCTTACCTGACTCTTCTAAGTTTCCCGGAGTTATTCTCAAATCCTTTTCGAAGTTTGACGTAAGTATGAATTTCATCAGTCAGACGTTTCTCCAAGATCGCTTTCAAATTCTTTCATGATCGGGTCAACCTTTTTCCTCTTTTCATTCTCCCGGAGTATCTCATCAATTTTGGTTTGTTTCTCGTCGTCATTCTCAACATTTGAGGACCGAAGAAGAGTTTCTTTTAAATCTTGCCCATTCTCTCGGAGATTCGTGGTGCTAGCTCCATGTTATCCTCTCAAATTGTTTCTAGTCGTGCAATTATTTTCATCCATCCGGAGTATTTCAGGAGTTTCTCGCTCTCTCGATCATCCGGAGGTCATCTTTTCGGAATATTTCTTTGTTCTAAGTCTTTAAATCCGTTCTCCGATTATTCTATATTCATGCCTTTTCGTTCATCTCCATATTCTTCCGGTGCTTTGCTCTTTAATCAGTTTGCGATCTCTTCGTTCTCTTGTCTCTAGATTCCCTCAAGTATCTTCGTACTTTTCTAATTCTTTACGGTGATTCATTCTCTTTTCGTCATTCGTTTCAATTCCTACGGTGGCTCGTTCAAGATTCTTTCTGTTGTTATCATATCAATTCACTTGTTCTTTCCAATCCTACCGGTGGTTCGTCAGTATTTAATTCATTTTTCAAGTGTTCATGAAGATTCTTGTTGAAGGAGCTCAAGTATCTTTTTCGTCTTGCATCTCGAAGTGCAATTAATTCTCCGCTTTCTTTTGAAGTGGAGTTTTGCATTTCTTCGTTCTCTCTCAGCTATTCAATATTTTTCCGCTTGTGGTTGGTTATCACCCCATAATTTTTGAGATGTTATCCATAAGTCCACGACAAGCTTATTCTTTTCGTTGTTGATTTCCTCAACAACTCCGTTCAATCCTTTCTTCTAAGGTTGCTTTCTATTTCATTCGTGGCACAAGTTGTCATTTTCTTCTCCGTTCTTTTCATTCAACTCTTTCCGGAGGTTTTGTGTCGTGTCTTCATCAAGTATCATTCCATCCTCTCAAGCTCGTGTTCTATTCCTCCATGTTTCAGCCGGAGTGCCGCCTAAATCCTTTCAGTCTTATTCGTTTCTTATCTCGTTCTAGCTGGAGTGGTTTCAGAGTCTATCTGATTCCGTGAGCATTTGATTCTCGTCATTCTTGTCGTTGCTCTCTTTTCAGCCCGAGGCCTTCTACACAACCCACCTGCAGCCCACCTAGTCCCCTCTCTGTCCGGAGCCGTCAGATAGAGATCCGATGCCCGAAAACCCCTCCAAAAACCCCAAACCCTAGCTGTAACTGCTATATATAGCAGCTCCCCTTGCCATTTTTGGGCATCTCTAGCCCTCCACCTACCTCTAGCCTCCCCCTCCTCAGAATCCACGCCGGACCACTTCCCCGCTGCCACTTGTCGCCGCCAGCTCCACGAACCGCCGCGCGGCCCGCCAGGACCCAGATCGGGCCCTGGGAAGCCCATCGAAGCCCGCTGCCCCGAGCTCCCCGCTCGACCTGGATCAGGTGGAGCCCGATCCCGATCTCCTCCCCACGCTGGTGACAAGCGCCACCGCCACCTCGTCCGGCTCGCCGGAGCCGCCGTCGGCGACCTTCACGAGCCCGGACCTCACCTCCCCTGCTCCTCCTTCCCCTACCTTCTCCTTCCTCTCTCTCACTCTCTCTCCCGCAGGAGCTCTGCCATGGCCGCCACCGCCCGAGCTCGGGAGCCGCCTCCGCCCTGGAAGCTCGTCACCGCCACCGTTCGTCGCCGGATCTGGGACCCCTGCCCTCGGATCCGTCCGTTCCCAACCTCGTCGACCCACCGGCGCTGCCCCTCGCCGTCGTCCTCCCATTGAGCCGCCGCCAACCGCCGCCGGCGCGCCTTTCGTCGTCCGTGCGTGCGTGCGAGCACACGCACAGCCACCGAGCGTTGACCGCGCGTGGCCTCGGCGTGGGCCCCACGTCCGGCCCAGCCCTGGCCTGCTGCACCCCCAGGCCCAGCTGCTCCACCGGCCCGCCTCGTCCTCCACCGAACTGGGCCCGGCCCGTTGGTGAGCAGCCCACTATCCCGCGCCCTGTGCACCATGAGTAATGTGCATAATCTGGAGATTTTCACTACGGATGTTTTGTTATACATATTATGCTCTATCTATCCATGCCCTTGTTTGCATTTATGGCCTGCTGTAGCTTGTTGCTAGCTTGCTCTCAACTTGCTAAATAATGTTGCTGTTAGCCTATTAACATTAAGTTCAGTTTTGACATGTGTTTTGCTAGTGATCCATGCACCCTATGACTATGATATTGCCATTTTTAGCTACATATTTATGCCATCTTACTGTTTGTTGACTTCACATGCCATGTAATGCTCTGTGGTGAGTGATTGAAGCTCACCAACATGCCTACTTATCGTTGATCCAGCCATGCTCTGTTTTTCTGCCAAGTCTGAAGCTGTTAATAAAACTTGCTATGTTTACATGGGTGCCATCGTATCTTGTGTGCCTTTTTGGCTCGTGATCAGTAAGGGATATTTGTTCTATGCAATTATTGGATTCATGCCATGCCTTTGTTTGATATGATCTGTTCCTGTATCATGTTGTTTGATAGCTCCAAACTTAGCAACCTGATGTTATTCTACCATGTCCAGTGATTTCTGCCAAGTCTGTGAATCTGTTATTAATTGCAATCTTGCCATGTCCTTTTGAGCATGTTCTATTGGTTTCTGGGAATAGCTCAGTGTTCATGTTTTGTAATGCTTTACCTGTACATCATGTCCATGCCTTTTTCTCTCATGTTAGGATGTTGTAGCATATTGTTTTGATGGTTGCAAGATGCCAAGTTGCTGTTTTGGACAGATTGTTGTTATATCTTGTTTGGAGTGTATGTGTTGCATCGTTGCTCCGCTTTGAGTGTGCTCTACATGAAACTTGCTTAGTTTTGCATGTAGTTTCATATTACCTGTTGCATCCTTGTTTTGAGGTGTTTGCTTGATGTTTGAATGCATTTTGCATCAATGTCATGTTTAACTTGTTTTGCTCATATCTTCTAGGCCGTAGCTCCGAATTAAATGAACCTTATATGTAACTTGACTAGAATTTTTTGTAGATCATCTTGGTGCATCTTAACTTGCTGTTTAACAACTTGAATATAAGGTTTATTCAGTTCTGGACCAAATTCGAAATTTGCATATGAGGACTTACCAGAATTGTTACATGTTGTTTCCGGCCTCATTTAAACTGGCTTTGATGTGTTGTTCTTGTATGCATCATCTCTTGCCATGAGTAGAATTTCGTGTAGATCATCTTGGTGCATCTTAACTTGTGGTTTAACAACTTGAATATAAGGTTTATTCAGTTCTGGACCAATTTCGAAATTTGCATATGAGGACTTACCGGAATTGTTACATGTTGTTTCCGGCCTCATTTAAACTGGCTTTGATGTGTTGTTCTTGTATGCATCATCTCTTGCCATGAGTAGAATTTCGTGTAGATCATCTTGGTGCATCTTAACTTGCTGTTTAACAACTTGAATATAAGGTTTATTCAGTTCTGGACCAATTTCGAAATTTGCATATGAGGACTTACCAGAATTGTTACATGTTGTTTCCGGCCTCATTTAAACTGGCTTTGATGTGTTGTTCTTGTATGCATCATCTTTTGCCATGAGTAGCTTCATATAGCCTTTGCCATGCATCTTGCTTGGTTGTGCATCATGTCTTGTTCATGTGTGGTGTGTTTACCATGTTGTGTGCTTTTTCTCGATAGTTCTCGTTTCGTTGCGATCGTGAGGATTCGTTCGTCTACGCTTGGTTCGTCTTCATGGCTTCATCTTCTTCATGGACTCGATCTTCTTCCTAGCGGGATTTCAGGCAAGATGACCGTCACCTTGGATCTCACTACTATCATTGCTATGCTAGTTGCTTCGTTCTATCGCTATGCTGCGCTACCTATCACTTGCTCTTCAAGCCTCCCAAATTGCCATGAACCTCTAACCTTTGTCACCCTTCCTAGCAAACCGTTGTTTGGCTATGTCACCACTTTGCTCAGCCCCTCTTATAGCGTTGTTAGTTGCAGGTGAAGATGAAGATTGCTCCATGTTGGATTATGTTTATGTTGGGATATCACAATATCTCTTATTTAATTAATGCATCCATATACTTGGTAAAGGGTGGAAGGATTGGCCTTATGCCTGGTGTTTTGTTCCACTGTTGCCGCCCTTGTTTCCGTCATACCGGTGTTATGTTCCTTGATTTTGCGTCCCTTACGCGGTTGGGTGATTTATGGGACCCCCTTGACAGTTCGCTTTGAATAAAACTCCTCCAGCAAGGCCCAACCTTGGTTTTACATTTTCCTCACCTAGCCTTTTTCCCTTGGTAGTCACGCATCCCGAGGGTCATCTTTATTTAACCCCCCGGGCCAGTGCTTGTCTAAGTGTTGGTCCAAACTAGAGCACCGAGCGGGACCATCCCTTGGCAACTTGGGTTACGTCGGTACCTATACGCATCGCTTATCCGGTGTGTCCTGAGAACGAGATACGTGCGACTCCTATCGGGATTGTCGACACATCGGGCGGCTTTGCTGGTTTTGTTTTACCATCGTCGAAATGTCTTGTAACCGGGATTCCAAGACAGATCGGGTCTTCCCGGGAGAAGGAATATCCTTCGTTGACCGTGATAGCTTATAATGGGCTAAGTTGGGACACCCCTGGAGGGTATAAACTTTCGAGAGCCGTGCCCGCGGTTATGTGGCAGATGGGAATTTGTTAATGTTCGGTTGTAGAGAACTTGACACTTGACCTTAATTAAAATGCTTCAACCGCGTGTGAAGCCGTGATGGTCTTTTCTCGGCGGAGTCCGGGAAGTGAACACGGGTTTTGGGTTATGTTTGACGTAAGTAGGAGTTCAGGATCACTTCTTGATCATTGCTAGTTTCACGACCATTCCATTGCTTCTCTTCTCGCTCTTTTTTGCGTATGTTAGCCACCATACATGCTTAGTCACTGCTGCAACCTCACCACTTTACCCCTTCCTTACCCATTAAGCTTTGCTAGTCTTGATACCCATGGTAATGGGATTGCTGAGTCCTCGTGGCTCACAGATTACTACAACAATAGTTGCAGGTACAGGTTTTGCGATGATCATGACGTGAGAGCGATGTTACTTGTTTTAGCGTTCTTCTTCTGCTTCCTCTTCGATCAGGGGATAGGTTCCAGGTCGGCAGCCCGGGCTAGCAGGGTGGATGTCGTTTGAGCTTCTGTTTGTGTTTCATCCGTAGCCGGATGTTGATCTTATGTATGATGTATTGTTGTGTTCTTGGGGCATTTGTGCCTTTTGTATGTATCCCCATCTATAATGTAATGTTGATGTAATGATATCCACCTTGTAATAGCGTGTCAATATGCGGTTCTATCCTTGGTGGGACCTTCGAGTCTCTTTAGGATAGTATCGCATATTGGGCATGACAGAAAGGCATGGAACACTTTCCTAGAAATAAAATAAAATTAACTTATGAATCTATTATGAGAGCTACTTATGGATTGCCTACCAAAGATGGCAATACCTAGATCTATCCTTGCTTTTATGCCTAGCTAGGGGCGTTAAACAATAGCGCTTGTTGGGAGGCAACCCTATTTTATTTTATTTTTTTGCTTTTTGGTTCTGTTTAGGAATAAATAATCCATCTAGCTTCTGTTTAGATGCGGTTTTGTGTTTTAATTAGTGTTTGTGCCAAGTAGAACCTTTGGGAAGACTTGGGGAAAGTCTTTGCGATCTTGCTGTAAAAAACAGAAACTTTAGCGCTCATGAGATTAGCTACAACTTTTTACTGGAGAGTGCTATTTAGTTGATTATTTTTTTAAGATGATTAATAGATACATTCCTCACGTCCAGCAATTTATTTTAGAATTTTTGGAGTTCCAGAAGTTTGCATTAGTTACAGATTACTACAAACTGTTCTGTTTTTGACAGATTCTGTTTTTGTGTGTTGTTTGCTTATTTTGATGAATCTATGGCTAGTAATGGAGCTTATGAACCATAGAAAAGTTGGAATACAGTAGGTTTAACACCAATATAAATAAAGAATGAGTTCATTACAGTACCTTGAACTGGTGTTTTGTTTTCTTTCGCTAACGGAGCTCACGAGATTTTCTGTTATGTTTTGTGTTGTGAAGTTTTCAAGTTTTGGGTAAAGATTTGATGGATTATGGAACAAGGAGTGGCAAGAGCCTAAGCTTGGGGATGCCCAAGGCACCCCAAGGTAAAATCTAAGGACAACCCAAAATCCTAAGCTTGGGGATGCCCCGGAAGCAATCCCCTCTTTTGTCTTCGTCCATCGGTAACTTTACTTGGATCTATATTTTTATTCACCACATGATATGTGTTTTGCTTGGAGCGTCTTGTATTATTTGAGTCTTTGCTTTTTAGTTCACCACAATCATCCATGCTGTACACACCTTTTGAGAGAGACACACATTATTCAGAATTTATTAGAATACTCTATGTGCTTCACTTATATCTTTTGAGCTAAACAATTTTGCTCTAGTGCTTCACTTATATCTTTTAGAGCACAGTGGTGGTTATATTTTATTGAAATTATTGATCTCTCATGCTTCACTTATATTATTTTGAGAGTCCTTAGAACAACATGGTAATTTGCTTTGGTTATAAAATTAGTCCTAATATGATAGGCATCCAAGATAAAAACTATAAAGTGCATTGAATACTAAGAGAAGTTTGATACTTGATAATTGTTTTGAAATATTAAGATGGTGATATTTGAGTCATGCTAGTTGAGTAGTTGTGAATTTGAGAAATACTTGTTCTAAAGTTTTTGATTCCCGTAGCATGCACGTATGGTGAACCGTTATGTGATGAAGTCGGAGCATGATTTATTTATTGATTGTCGTCCTTATGAGTGGCGGTCGGGGATGAGCGATGGTCTTTTCCTACCAATCTATCCCCCTAGGAGCATGCGCGTAGTACTTCGTTTCGATAACTAATAGATTTTTGCAATAAGTATGTGAGTTCTTTATGACTAATGTTGAGTCCATGGATTATACGCACTCTCATCCTTCCACCATTGCTAGCCTCTCTAATACCGTGCACCTTTCGCCGGTATCATATACCCACCATATACCTTCCTCAAAAAAGCCATCATACCTACCTATTATGCCATTCCCATAGCCATTCCAAGATATATTGCCATGCAACTTACCACCGTTCCATTTATTATGACACGCTTCATCATTGTAATATTGCTTTGCATGATCATGTAGTTGACATCGTATTTGTGGCAAAGCCACCTTCATAATTCTTTCATACATGTCACTCTTGATTCATTGCATATCCCGGTACACCGCCGGAGGCATTCACATAGAGTCATATTTTGTTCTAAGTATTGAGTTGTAATTCTTGAGTTGTAAGTAAATAAAAGTGTGATGATCATTATTAGAGCATTGTCCCATGTGAGGAAAGGATGATGGAGACTATGATTCCCCCATAAGTCGGGATGAGACTCCGGACGAAGGAAAAAAAGAGAAAGAAAAGAGGCCAAAAAAAAGAAAGAAGGCCCAAATAAGAAAAATAATGAGAGAAAAAGAGAGAAGGGGTAATGTTACTATCCTTTTGCCACACTTGTGCTTCAAAGTAGCACCATGATCTTCATGATAGAGAGTCTCCTATGTTGTCACTTTGATATACTAGTGGGAATTTTAAATTATAGAACTTGGCATGTATATTCCAATGATGGGCTTCCTCAAAATGCCCTGGGTCTTCGTGAGCAAGCAAGTTGGATGCACACCCACCTAGTTTCTTTTGTTGAGCTTTCATACACTTTTAGCTCTGGTGCATCCGTTGCATGGCAATCCCTACTCACTCACATTGATATCTATTGATGGGCATCTCCATAGCTCGTTGATACGCCTAGTTGATGTGAGACTATCTTCTCCTTTTTTGTCTTCTCCACAACCACCATTCTATTCCACCTATAGTGCTATGTCCATGGCTCACGCTCATATATTGCATGGAGATCGAAAAAGTTTGAGAACATCAAAAGTATGAAACAATTGCTTGGCTTGTCATCGGGGTTGTGCATGAATTAAATACTTTGTGTGGTGAAGATAGAGCATAGCCAGACTATATGATTTTGTAGGGATAACTTTCTTTGGCTATGTTATTTTGAGAAGACATGATTGCTTTGTTAGTATGCTTGAAGTATTATTATTTTCATGTTAATATTAAACTTTTATCTTGAATCTTTCGGATCTGAACATTCATGCCACAATAAAGAGAAATACATTGAAGAATATTCTAAGTAGCATTCCACATCAAAAATTCTATTTTTATCATTTACCTACTCGAGGACGAGCAGGAATTAAGCTTGGGGATGCTTGATACGTCTCCAACGTATCTATAATTTTTGATTGCTCCATGCTATTATATATTCTGTTTTGGATGTTTAATGGGCTTATTTATACACTTTTATATTATTTTTGGGACTAACCTATTAACCCAAGGCCCAGTGCAAATTGTTGTTTTTTTGCCTATTTCTATGTTTCGCAGAAAAGGAATATCAAACGGAGTCCAAACGGAATGAAACCTTAGGGAGAGTTATTTTTGGAACAAACGTGATCCAGAGGACTTGGAGTGGACGTCAAGTAATCAACGAGGAGGCCACGAGGCAGGGGGCGCACCTACCCACCTAGGCGCGCCCTCCACCCTCGTGGGCCCCTCGTGGCTCCACCGACCTACTTCTTCCTCCTATATATACCTACGTACCCCGAAACCATCGAGGAGCACCACGAAAACCTAATTCCACCGCCGCAACCTTCTGTACCCGTGAGATCCCATCTTGGGGCCTTTTCCGGCACTCCACCGGAGGGTGCATTGATCACGGAGGGCTTCTACATCAACACCATAGCCTCTCCGATGATGTGTGAGTAGTTTACCTCAGACCTTCGGGTCCATAGTTATTAGCTAGATGGATTCTTCTCTCTATTTGGATCTCAATACAAAGTTTTTCCTCAATTATCTTGGAGATCTATTCGATGTAATCTTCTTTTGCGGTGTGTTTGTCGGGATCCGATGAATTGTGGGTTTATGATCAAGATTATCTATGAACAATATTTGAATCTTCTCTGAATTCTTTTATGTATGATTGGTTATCTTTGCAAGTCTCTTCGAATTATCAGTTTGGTTTGGCCCACTAGATTGATATTTCTTGCAATGGGAGAAGTGATTAGCTTTGGGTTCAATCTTGCGGTGCTCGATCCCAGTGACAGTAGGGGAAACGACACGTATTGTATTGTTGCCATCGAGGATAAAAAGATGGGGTTTATATCATATTGCATGAGTTTATCCCTCTACATCATGTCATCTTGCTTAAAGCGTTACTCCATTCTTATGAACTTAATACTCTAGATGCATGTTGGATAGCGGTCAATGTGTGGAGTAATAGTAGTAGATGCAGGCAGGAGTCGGGCTACTTGTCACGGACGTGATGCCTATATACATGATCATACCTAGATATTCTCATAATTATGCACTTTTCTATCAATTGCTCGACAGTAATTTGTTTACCCACCGTAATACTTATGCGATCTTGAGAGAAGCCACTAGTGAAACCTATGGCCCCCGGGTCTATTCTCTATCATATTAATCTCCCGTCAACAAGCTATTTCTGGCACCGTTTATTTTGCTTTCTTTACTTTTAGTCTTTATCATAAAAATATTATCCTATCATCTCTATCAGATCTCACTTTTGCAAGTGGCCGTGAAGGGATTGACAACTCCTTTATCGCGTTGGTTGCAAGGTTCTTATTTGTTTGTGTAGGTACAAGGGACTTGCATGTGGCCTCCTACTTGATTGATACCTTGGTTCTCAAAAACCGAGGGAAATACTTACGCTACTTTGCTGCATCACCCTTTCCTCTTCAAGGGAAAACCAATGCAGTGCTCAAGAGGTAGCACATACCTACGGAAATGATTTTCTGGGATTCACCGTGTGGGATGTACATACCTACGGAAATGATTTTCTGGGATTCACCGTGTGGGATGTACATACCTACGTAAATGATTTTCTCGGATTACCGTGTGGGATGTACATACCTACGGAAATGATTGGGTTTCGATGCCTCGCCCAATCGCACACGGCCCCGGCCTGGGTCCCAGGAGGGACTATCCCAGACGATTTCTGGGTCATGTGGGAATGACACCCTATCACACACACTCACTTGGCGACGATTCCAAATGCCGTCGCCGAAAGGGGTTAAAAACCGTTTGTTTAGCACGTCGCTGCACCAGTGTTAGCACTATGACAATATGACCGGAGGAGTAAACTATGGAGGGGGCACCGCACACGACTAAGAAACAATGGTTGTGCTTTGGGTTGCTCCCCTGCCCCCGTATATAAAGGAAGAGGGGAGGAGGTCGGCCCTAGGGGCGCACCCAAGTGGGGGGAAACCGACTAGGACTCCCAATCCTAGACAGCCCCCCTTTCCTTTCTTTCGGAGGGGAAAGGGGAATGAGAGGGAGAGGGAGAGGGAGAAGGAAAGGGGGCCGCCCCCTCCCCCTTGTCCATTTCAGACTCCCTTGGGGGGGGCACCCCTTGCGGGCTCCCCTCTCTCTCCCCTATGGCCCATGTAGGCCCAATACTTCCCCGGGGTGTTGCGGTAACCCCTCGGTACTCCGATAAATATCCGAAACATCTTGAAACCATTCTGGTGTCCGAATACCGTTGTCCAATATATCAATCTTTACCTCTCGACTATTTCGAGACTCCTCGTCATGTCCGTAATCTCATCCGGGACTCCGAACAATCTTCGATCACCAAAACACATAACTCATAATACAAATCTTCATCGAACATTAAGCGTGCGGACCCTACGGGTTCGAGAACTATGTAGACATGACCGAGACACATCTCCGGTCAATAACCAACAGCGGAAGCTGGATGCTCATATTGGTTCCTACATATTCTACAAAGATCTTTACCGGTCAAACCGCAATGACAACAGACGTCATTCCCTTTGTCATCGGTATGTTACTTGCCCGAGATTCGATCATCGGTATCCTCAAACCTAGTTCAATCTCGTTACTCACAAGTCTGTTTACTCGTTCCGTAATGCATAATCCCACAAATAACTCATTAGTCACATTGCTTGCAAGGCTTATCATGATGTGCATTACCGAGAGGGCCCAGAGATACCTCTCCGATACTTGGAGTGACAAATCATAATCTTGATCTATGCCAAGCCAACAAACACCTTCGGAGACACCTGTAGAGCATCTTTATAAACACCCATTTCTGTTGTGACGTTTGATAGCACACAAGGTGTTCCTCCGGTATTCGGGAGTTGCATAATCTCATAGTCAAAGGAATATGTATAAGTCATGAAGAAAGCAATAGCAATAAAACTTAACGATCATTATGCTAAGCTAACAGATGGGTCTTTTCCATCACATCATTATCCTAATAATGTGATCCCATTCATCAAATGACAACACATGTCTATGGTCAGGTAACTTAACCATCTTTGATTGACGAGCTAATCTATTAGAGGCATACTAGGGACAGTTGTTTTGTCTATGTATTCACACATGTATCAAGTTCCCGGTTAATACAATTCTAGCATGAATAATAAACATTTATCATGATATAAGGAAATATAAATAACAACTTTATTATTGCCTCTAGGGCATATTTCCTTCAGTCTCCCACTTGCACTAGAGTCAATAATCTATATTACATTGTAATGATTCTAACACACATGGAGTCTTGGTGCTGATCATGTTTGGCTCGTGGAAGAGGCTTACTCAACGGGTCTGCAACATTCAGATCCGTATGTATTTTGGAAATCTCTATGTCTCCCTCCTTGACTTGATCGCGGATGGAGTTGAAGCGTCTCTTGATGTGTTTGGTTCTCTTGTGAAATCTGGATTCCTTCGCTAAGGCAATTGCTCGAGTATTGTCACAAAAGATTTTCATTGGACCCGATGCACTAGGTATTACACCTAGGTCGGATATGAACTCCTTCATCCAGACTCCTTCATTTGCTGCTTCCGAAGCACCTGTGTACTCCGCTTCACACGTAGGCCCCCCACGACGCTCTGCTTGGAACTGCACCAACTGACAGCTCCACCATTCAATGTAAATACGTATCCGGTTTGCGACTTAGAGTCATCCGGATCAATGTCAAAGCTAGCATCGACATAACCATTTACGACAAGCTCTTTGTCACCTCCATAAACGAGAAACATATCCTTAGTCCTTTTCAGGTATTTCAGGATGTTCTTGACCGCTGTCTAGTGATCCACTCATGGATTACTTTGGTACCTCCCTGCTAAACTTATAGCAAGGGACACATCAGGTCTGGTACACAGCGTAGCATACATGATAGAACCTATGGCTGCGGCATAGGGAATGACTTTCATTTTCTCTCTATGTTCGGCAATGGTTGGGCATTGAGTCTGACTAAACTTCATAGGTTGTAACACAGGCAAGAAACCTTTCTTTGACTCATCCATTTTGCACTTCATCAAAACTTTATCAAGGTATGTGCTTTGTGAAAGTCCAATTAAGCGTCTTGATCTATCTCTATAGATCTTTATGCCTAATATATAAGCAGCTTCACCGAGGTCTTTCATTGAAAAATTCTTATTCAAATATCCTTTTATGCTATCCAGAAATTCTATATCATGTCCAATCAACAATATGTCATCCACATATAATGTCAGAAATGCTACACAGCTCCCACTCACTTTCTTGTAAAGGCTTCTCCAAAAGTCTTTATAAAACCATATGATTTGATCACACTATCAAACCGTATATTCCAACTCCGAGAGGCTTGCACCAGTCCATAAATGGATCGCTGGAGCTTGCACACTTTGTTAGCACCTTTAGGATCGACAAAACCTTCTGGTTGCATCATATACAACTCTTCTTTAAGAAATCCATTAAGGAATGCAGTTTTGACATCCATTTGCCGAATTTCATAATCATAAAATGCGGCAATTGCTAACTTGATTCGGACAGACTTAAGCATGGTTATGGGTGAGAAGGTCTCATCGTAGTCAACTCCTTGAACTTGTCGAAAACCATTCGCAACAAGTCGAGCTTTGTAGACAGTAACATTACCATCAGCGCCAGTCTTCTTCTTGAAAATCCATTTATTTTCTATGGCTTGCCGATCATCAAGAAGTCAACCAAAGTCTATACTTTGTTCTCATAAATGGATCCCATCTCAGATTTCATGGCCTCACGCCATTTCATAGAATCTGGGCTCATCATCACTTCCTCATAGTTCGTAGGTTCGTCATGGTCTAGCAACATGACTTCGAGAACAGGATTACCGTACCACTCTGCTGCGGAACGTACTCTGGTTGACCTACGAGGTTTGGTAATAATTTGATCTGAAGTTTCATGATCATCATCATTAGCTCCCTCACTAATTGGTGTAGGCATCACTAGAACTGTTTTCTGTGATGAACCACTTTCCAATTCGAGAGAAGGTACAACTACCTCATCAAGTTCTACTTTCCTCCCACTCACTTATTTCGAGAGAAACTCCTTCTCCAGAAAGGATCCATTCTTAGCAACAAATATCTTGCCTTCGGATATGTGATAGAAGGTGTACCCAACAGTTTCTTTTGGGTATCCTATGAAGACTCACTTCTTCGATTTGGGTTCAAGCTTATCAGGCTGAAGCCTTTTCACATAAGCATCACAACCCCAAACTTTGAGGAACGACAACTTAGGTTTATTGCCAAATCACAGTTCATACGGTGTCGTCTCAACGGATTAGATGGTGCACTATTTAACGTGAATGCAATTGTCTCTAATGCATAACCCCGAAACGATAGTGGTAAGTCGGTAAGAGACATCATAGATCGCACTATATCTAATAAAGTACGGTTATGACATTCGGACACACCATTACGATGTGGTGTTCCAGGTGGCGTGAGTTGCGAAACTATTCCACATTGTTTCAAATGAAGACCAACCTCGAAACTCAAATATTCGCTCCCGTGATCAGATCGTAGAAACTTTATTTTCTTGTTACGATGAGTTTACACTTCACTCTGAAATTCTTTGAAATTTTGAAATGTTTCAGACTTATGTTTCATTAAGTACATATACCCATATGTGCTTAAATCATTTGTGAAGGTCAGAAAATAATGATACCCGTCGCGAGCCTCAACACTCATCAGACCGCACACATCAGTATGTATTATTTCAAATACGTCAGTGGCTCGCTCCATTGTTCCGGAGAACGGAGTCTTAGTAATCTTGCCCATGAGGCATGGTTCGCAAGCATCAAGTGATTCATAATCAAGTGATTCCAAAAGCCCATCTACATGGAGTTTCTTCATGCGCTTTACACCAATATGACCTAAACGGCAGTGCCACAAATAAGTTGCACTATCATTATTAACTTTGCATCTTTTGGCATCAATATTATGAATATGTGTATCACTACGATTGAGATTCAACAAAAATGGACCACTCATCAAGGGTGCATGACCATAAAAGATATTACTCATATAAATAGAACAAACATTATTCTCTGATTTAAATGAATAACCATCTCCCATCATACAAGATACAGATATAATGTTCATGCTCAACGCTGGCACCAAATAACAATTATTCAGGTCTAAAACTAATCCCGAAGGTAAATGTAGAGGTAGCGTGCCGACAGCGATCACATCGACCTTGGAACCATTTACGACGCGCATCGTCAGCTCGTCCTTAGCCAATCTTCGCTTAATCCGTAGCCCCTGTTTTGAGTTACAAATATGAGCAACAGAACCAGTATCAAATACCCAGGTGCTACTACGAACATTAGTAAGGTACACATCAATAACATGTATATCAAATATACCTTTCACTTTGCCATCCTTTGTAACTGCCCGAGACCGACGCTCCAGACGCCTTCCATGTTCTTTGTGATCGCTGTGTGTTTTATTTGCTTGTTGCATTTCATCATTGCATCATCCGCATTGCATCGGCACTTCGTTGCCGTCACTTTTTTTTAAACTTGCATCCGTTCGTAGTTCCCGCTTCTCCCTGTTGCCTTCATTGTCCCTTTCGAGACCAACCATTCTTTTGTTGTCCGACCGTTTGAGCCTCTCTGCACAATGCACAAAACGCCTTCTTGCGCGCGTCCGAAACTTGTCCCGAACCCGACCCGCTCAGTCATCACCGTTGGGTCCGGATCATCCCCAAACATCTATATAACATCACCGTTTTCTTATTTGGTCTCCCTAGCCTATTTTTCCTGGACCGTCCGATTAAGATCGAAGGGACCAAATGCCCTTATCCAAAAATCGACTTGCTATAGATAGACCCCCTAACCGAACCTAGACAAACCACCTAATTTCTAGGGATCCTACCCTAGCGCCGCCACCATCTACATCGGGATCCTCCCTGATCCAATCCATCCACCCCACCCGGCCGAACCAACCACCTCCTCGTTTTGCATCCCCGATCCAACCACATCTCGCAGCCACTCAGCAATCCAACTCCACCCTGCCGTAGCGCCACCCACCGGTTTAGCACGAGCTCCTCCCGAGGCCAGCCACCGACCACCGCACCACCAGGCCACTTCCCCATGCCCAGATGCTCCACCGCCGCCTTGCTCTGTCCTCTCCGTCCTCCCGATGTTTAGCAGCACCAGCAACCCCAAGCGTGGCGCCCGTCCTTCTATCCCCGAGCAAGCCGCAGCTCACCATAGCCAGCAGATGAGTTCCCCGTCGTGCCCTGCTCCCTTCCTTCCCCATCTGCTCTCTCTTTTCTCTCCCTCTCATGCTACTCTCTGTTGTCTTCGCAGCGTCGCCATGGACAGGAGCCCCGCCATGGATCTCCAAGTCTGCGGCTGCGTTGTCCCGGGCCCCCTCGTTGTCGTCCCCGCAACCAAGTCCCGTGCTCCTCTGCATCCAGCAACGACGAGTCAGCCGCAGGACTCGACGCTGCATCCCCAGCCTCGCGCATGGAGCCCCGCACCTCTGCTTGTGCGCTCGCCCTGACTCTGCCCACCGAAGCCACCAGGATCCCGCCGCCGGAGCAAGCAGCTACTCCTCGCCGCCCCATGCGCTTCGGTGAGCCATGCCGCCGCTTCCCTCTCCCTTCGCCTCGTGCTCTTTCTCCTTCCCTCACCTCTCCGTCGCTCGTGTCTCTCTGTTCGAGCAGGACCACCCCCGCTGCCACGGATGGCTGTGCCCCGCGCCTGAGCTCCGTCGGCCGCCACCGTTGCCCGGATCCGATGCCGGACGACTCGAACCGACCCGTTCCGACCAGTTCCCGCCGACCCCGTCGCCAGAACCTCCCCTGGCGCCGTCTTCTGCATCGCCATGACCTGCTGCTGCTGCCTCTGTTGGTAACGAGCATCAGGAGCCCGCTCGTCCCGAGCGTTGACCGCGCCTCCAGCGACCCCCAAGGCCTAGCGCGCCTCCTCACCCAGCCCGCACTGCCTCAGCCGCCACCACCGACCTGGGCTAAAGCCCATGGGTGAGCGCCCACAACCCCTCCTCTCTGTTGGGCCAGCCAGTTTCGGCCCCTATACTGTTTTTTTCCTCTGGACGGATTTAATCAATTATCCCAGGATTTACTGTTTTGCAGAAAAACCCTCTTTGTCATGAATATAATAACTTAATAACCATGCATCATTTGTAAAAACATTATATATGAAAAATGCTCAGAATTTCATCTAGTTTCATATATGCAACTTTCATCCTTGTTTAAAATGTTTAAATTGCTGTTTGCATTAATTTGCTTAAATGCCATGCTAAAATGTTTTATTTCATAACTAAATAAACGTAGCTCCAAATTCATTAAACTTTATATGTAAATGGGGTAGAAAAATGCCTAGTTTAACTTGGTGTATTTTATTTTTGCTGTTTAACAACATTAAAATTGTGTTTAGGGCAGAACAGTAGTAAATTCAAATATGCATATGAGGATTTTCCGGAATTGTTGTTTGTTGTTCCGGCCTCATTTAAACTTGCCTAGATAGGTAGTTTTCTTATGCCTCACCTCTTGCCATGTTAATCAACATTTAATATTGTTGGGTACATAACCGAGAGAGAACTAAATAATCGTATGTGGTGTTTCGTCAATATGCAACTCGTTGCATATTGAGCTCCACTTAATTTGTAGTGTTGTTTGTTGCACTTTGCCATGCCATGCTCATTAAATCGGACATGCATCATACTTGATTGTGCATCATGCCATGTTTATGTGATGATTGTTTACTATGTTGTTTGTTTCTTTTCGGGTTGCTTCTCTCGTTAGCTTCCGTTTCGTTCCGGAGTTGTGAGGATTCGTTCGACTACGTCTGTTTGTCTTCTTCATGGACTCGTTTCTTCTTCCTTGCGGGATCTCAGGCAAGATGACCATACCCTCGAAATCACTTCTATCTTTGCTTACTAGTTGTTCTCTCTATTGCTATGTCGCGCTACCTACCACTTGCTATATCATGCCTCCCATATTGCCATGTCAAGCCTCTAACCCACCTTTCCTAGCAAACCGTTGTTTGGCTAAGTTACCGCTTTTGCTCAGCCCTTCTTATAGCGTTGCTAGTTGCAGGTGAAGTTGAAGATTGCTCCATGTTGGAACATGTTTATGTTGGGATATCACAATATCTCTTATTTAATTAATGCATCTATATACTTGGTAAAGGGTGGAAGGCTCGGCCTTATGCCTGGTGTTTTGTTCCACTCTTGCCGCCCTAGTTTTCCGTCATACCGGTGTTATGTTCCTTGATTTTGCGTTCCTTACGCGGTTGGGTGATTTATGGGACCCCCTTGACAGTTCGCTTTGAATAAAACTCCTCCGGCAAGGCCCAACCTTGGTTTTTAACATTTGCCACCTAAGCCTTTTTTCCCTTGGGTTCTGCAGACTCAAGGGTCATCTTTATTTTAACCCCCCGGGCCAGTGCTCCTTCGAGTGTTGGTCCGAACTGAGTTGCCTGCGGGGCCACCTTGGGGAAACTTGAGGGCTGGTTTTACTCGTAGCTACTCTCATCCGGTGTTGCCCTGAGAACGAGATATGTGCAGCTCCTATCAGGATTTGTCGGCACATCGGGCGGCTTTGCTGGTCTTGTTTTACCATTGTCGAAATGTCTTGTAAACCGGGATTCCGAGACTGATCGGGTCTTTCCGGGAGAAGGAATATCCTTCGTTGACCGTGAGAGCTTATAATGGGCTAAGTTGGGACACCCCTGCAGGGTATAAACTTTCGAGAGCCGTGCCCGCGGTTATGTGGCAGATGGGAATTTGTTAACGTCCGGTTGTAGAGAACTTGACACGTGACTTAATTAAAATGCGTCAACCGTGTGTGTAGCCGTGATGGTCTCTTTTCGGCGGAGTCCGGGAAGTGAACACGGTTTGGGTTATGTATGGACGTGAGTAGTTTCAGGATCACTTCTTGATCACTTCTAGCTTCACGACCATTGTGTTGCTTCTCTTCTCGCTCTTATTTGCGTATGTTAGCCACCATACATGCTAGTGCTTGCTGCAGCTCCACCTCACTACCCTTTCCTACCCATAAGCTTAAATAGTCTTGATCTCGCGGGTGTGAGATTGCTGAGTCCTCGTGACTCACAGATTCTACCAAAACAGTTCCAGGTGTCAATGATACCAGTGCAGATGATGCAACCGAGCTCAAGTGGGAGTTCGATGAAGAACTTGGTCGTTACTATGTTTCGTTTCCTGATGATCAGTAGTGGAGCCCAGTTGGGACGATCGGGGATCTAGCATTTGGGGTTATCTTCTTTTCATTTGGATTTGACCGTAGTCGGTCTATGTGTGTATTTTGGATGATGTATGTTTAATTTATGTATTATGTGAAGTGGAGACTATAAGCCAACTCTCTTTATCCCATGCTTGTTCATTACATGGGATTGTGTGAAGATGACCCTTCTTGCGACAAAACCACAATGCGGTTATGCCTCTAAGTTGTGTCTCGACACGTGGGAGATATAGCCGCATCGTGGGTGTTACAAGTTGGTAATCAGAGCCATCCCCGACTTAGGAGCCCCTTGCTTGATCGAATCGCTGGCGTTGTTGAGTCTAGAACAAAAATGTTTTGAGTCTTAGGATTATATATATCGGAGAGTAGGATTCTTTTTACTCCTCAGTCCCTTCGTCGCTCTGGTGAGGCCTCCTGACGTAGAAGTTTTGACTCTCCTCTCCTCAAATTTCACTAAAAAAAATTTAGGATCACGCGGGTATCTTGGAATCGTTCCGATGGTTTTGTGACGAGAACATTGTTCTTGGTGCCTCCTGACATTTAGGGGCTGTGGCAGTGTCCCGGGGAGTTGAGCTCCGAGGTGTTGTCGTCACAATTTTATCGTTGCTATTCTGGAATACCTGAGTTTCGCCGACATCGAAAATCTCTTTTATGCAGTTGTTAGTGAGATCACCTCGACGCCACCTAGTACTGGGGCGGGAGTTCGGGAGTATTGCCATAGCTCGTATAACAGATGCTTTTCGAAGGTTGAGGTAAATGATTTCCGAAGGTTTCTTGGTTATGTGTTGAAGGATGGATACAGCTGGATCTAGGTATTGTTAGTTTGGGTGAGATATATTGCGTCCCCTGTATCCCCAACACCAGATTGCATAACCAGAAAGTTTCGGGAGTTTATAAGTGGGAATTCAAGTATCTCGTAGGATATCTTTCCAACACACACATGATACGATATGGGATCTATCATATGTTTGTTTCCGGCTTATTCTGCGAGCCAATCCTTTGTTTTGTTTTAATTTGTGGTATTCGAGTTGCTTCGGTGTCAAGTGTTGATTCCCTACCTTATTCTAGGTGGTGTTCTCATATTTCTATGGGGATACTAATCCTTCTTCGCCATCGAGATTGCCATCTTAATTCTATTTCCAACCGGTGCGTTTCTCTTCGAGATGATCCCATCATTCTTCCCATCCGGAAGATCAATTATAAGTTTTCTCAACGGTGTTTATTCCATCTGCCCCAAGCTGCCTTTGTTTTTCCTGCCCTCCCACCCTTTTTCTTTAGGGACTCATAATTCTTAATCAAGTATCATTTTATTGATGGGAAGTCTCTCCATTTTTTTCCGTCAATGTTCTTATCCGGTGATTCTCAGGAAGATACTAACGAAGCTTCAAGTGTATCATTCTTCATTCTCGTATTCTTTTTCGGTGGATTCAATTCAAGTTGCAGGTGTTGATCTTATCCCCTTCCCCGTTTCAAGTGCTTTCCTATGACGGTGTATCTCTTAAAGTTTCTCCGCTCGCTATTCTTTTGTTCCGGAGTGTTGAAGATATCTCAGGAGATTCGTGTTTTCATTCAAGATCCGTTCAAGCTATTTCGAGGTTGCTACCTCATTCAAGCCACTTAGTTCAACCGGTGCAGTCTCTCTTAAAAATCATTCCAACGGTGTTTCTTTTGAGTGGGCCCTAACCCACAGGTCTTTTTCAGGATCTTACCTGACTCTTCTAATTTATCCGGAGTTATTCTCAAATTCATTGCAAAGTTTGACGTCAGAATGAATTATCATCAGTCAAATGTCTTTCTCCAAGATCTTTCAAATTCTTTTCATTGTTGGTTCAATCTTTCTAATTGTCATTCCGGAGTGCCTCAACAATTCATGGTGGTGTTTCTCGTCATCATTCTCAACATTTGAAGACCGAAGAAGAGTTCCTCTTCAATCTTATCCGTTCTCTCAAAGATGCGTGGTTCTAACTTGTTGCCATCCTCTCATAATTGTTTTTGACTGTGAGACTTCTTTTCACCCATCCGGAGCAATTCAGAAGTCTTTTCAGTTTGGTACTTTGGAGCCCATCATCTCAGAATTATTCATTCCAGCTTTCAGCTCTCGTTCTCCAAATCTTACCGGTGCACCATTCAAGTATTCTCTAATCAGCTCATGATCTCTTCGTTCTATTGTATCAAATTCCCTCGAGTATTTTCACGCGTTCTTTAATTCTTACGGTGTTTCGTCCTCTTTTCTTCAATTGTTTTCAATTCTCGCGGTGGTTCGTTCAAGATTTCTCTTCCTTCGTTATCATATCAATTTATTCATTGTTTCAATCCTACCGGTGGTTCGATGAAGACCTTCCCAAGTATGCAAAATATCTATCTTAATCCTTTCTACGAGAATAAGTAGTATGCAAAATCCGTTGCTTGTCATCAATCTAAATTGGTGAAGGCTAAGCATAATGTAATTCTTATTCTTGTTTCATCCAAGTGATGAATTCCTTATTCCGGAGATTCATCAAAATTCTTGATCTCATTTGTTCATTTTCTTTCCGGAGCTCCAAGTTATTTCAATTATATCATTTCAAAGCTTCATCTAATCATTGCAAGGCTTCTCCCGGAGTTCTTTTCAACTTTCCCTTTCGTTTGATCATTCTTTTATTACCGGAGTTCTTCATGGAGGCTCTACATGGTGCCTCGTCAAGGATTCCTTTCATTCTTCAATTGTTCTTCAAGATTTCTCTTGGAGTCAAGATCCGTCAATCTATACTCTTAAATAAACATGGTGTTCAACACATGTCTTGTTTTGAGGAGTTCAAGCATTCTTCATCTTGCATTCCGAAGTGCAATTCTTTCTCTCTTATCTTTTGAGGTGGTGTTATGTCATTCTTGAAAATTTTCGTCATGTTTCATGATTCTCAAGTTGTCAAGAATGAGATATTTAAACCCATCATATTTTTATCGTCCATGAGTTGTTTCAACCCATAATAATCTCTTTGTTGGAGTTATCTTGGTATGGATTTCCCTTAAAGCCTTCTCGAAGGAATGTTGCTAATTGTGGTGTCTATTAATGATCCAAGTTTTCTCCTATCCTCTTGGTGAAAGAAGTTTTTTTCATCGCCTTGGTGCTCTCACTCAAACCAATGGCTTCCTTTAGTGGTCGTTTGCCACCTCATAATGTTGAGATGTTTCCATAAGCCCGCTACAAGCTTATTCTTTTCGTTGTTGGTTTTCCAACAACGCCGTTCAATCCTACTTCGTAAGGATGCTCTTTAAAATTCATTTATGGTAGGAGATGTTGGTTTCATTCTTCGTTCTATTCACTCCAACTATCTAACTATCATGCATTGTTTCCGGAGGCTTTGTGATGTTGCTCTCTTCGACCAATCATCTTGTTTTGTCAAGATCATGTAATTTTTCCTTTCTTATCCGTTTAGCCGGAGTGTCATGTTTTCATTCGAGTTCTCTCATCTTATCAAGTTTTGTCTCCTTCCTCAACCGGAGGGCTGTCTGAAATCTTTCTTACCCCTTGTGCGATTCTTTCATTAGTTCCGGAGGCAGTGTGTTGTTAATTTCATCGAGTATCCTCTCATCTTGTCAAGATCATGTTCAATTCCTTCCATTTACAGTCGGAGTGCTGCCCAAATTATATCATTCTTATTCCTTCCCTATCTTGTTTTAACCGGAGTGGTTTAAATATCTATCTTGTCACTTAACCTCTTGGTTCTCGTCGTATCCCAGGTTCCGCTTATCTAACGGAGTGTTTGCAATCGCGTTCATCTCCATTGTGTTCTTCTTTAAATTATTTAACCTCTCAAGGTTCATGGTTTCACTCGTTTGTCAAAGAAGCAACTTCGTTTTATCTCTTCCTCTTCCGTTTCTCTCCGGTGCCATCCTAGATCTCGGGACGAGATCCTCCCGTAGTGGTGGAGTGTTGTAACGCCCCGAGACCGACGCTCCAGACGCCTTCCATGTTCTTTGTGATCGTTGTGTGTTTTATTTGCTTGTTGCATTTCATCATTGCATCATCCGCATTGCATCGGCACTTCATTGCCGTCATTTAAAAAAAAACTTCCATCCGTTCGTAGTTCCCGCTTCTCCCTGTTGCCTTTGTTGTCCCTTTCGAGACCAACCGTTCTTTTGTTGTCCGACCGTTTGAGCCTCTCTACACAATGCACAAAACCCCTTCTCGCGCGCGTTCGAAACCTGTCCCGAACCCGACCCGCTCAGTCATCACCGTTGGGTCCGGATCATCCCCAAACATCTATATAACATCTCTGTTTTCTTATTTGGTCTCCCTAGCCTATTTTTCCGGGACCGTCCGATTAAGATCGAAGGGACCAAATGCCCTTATCCAAAAATTGACTTGCTATATATAGACCCCCTAACCTAACCTAGACAAACCACCTAATTTCTAGGGATCCTACCCTAGCGCCACCACCATCTACATCGGGATCCTCCCTGATCCAATCCATCCACCCCACCCGGCCGAACCAACCACCTCCTCGTTTTGCATCCCCGATCCAACCACATCTCGCAGCCACTCACCAATCCAACTCCACCCTTCCGTAGCGCCACCCGCCAGTTCAGCACGAGCTCCTCCCGAGGCCAGCCACCGACCACCGCACCACTAGGCCAGTTCCCCGTGCCCAGATGCTCCACCGCCGCCTTGTTGTGTCCTCTCCGTCCTCCCGATGTTTAGCAGCACCAGCAACCCCGAGCATGGCGCCCGTCCTTCTGTCCCCGAGCAAGCCGCAGCTCACCATAGCCAGCTGATGAGTTCCCCGTCGTGCCCTGCTCCCTTCCTTCCCCATCTGCTCTCTCTTTTCTCTCCCCTCACGCTGCTCTCTAATGTCTTGGCAGCATCGCCATGGACAGGAGCCCTGCCATGGATCTCCAAGTCTGCGGCTGCGTTGTCCCGGGCCCCCTCGTCGTCGTCCCCACAACCAAGTCCCGTGCTCCTCTGCATCCAGCAACGACGAGTCAGCCGCAGGACTCGTCGCTACATCCCCAGCCTCGCGCATGGAGCCCCGCACCTCTGCTTGTGCGCTCGCCCCGACTCTGCCCACCGAAGCCACCAGGATCCCGCTGCTGGAGCAAGCAGCTACTCCTCGCCGCCCCATGCGCTTCGGTGAGCCATGCCGCCGCTTCCCTCTCCCTTTGCCTCGTGCTCTTTCTCCTTCCCTCACCTCTCCATCGCTCGTGTCTCTCTGTTCGAGCAGGACCACCGCCACTGCCACGGATGGCTGTGCCCCGCGCCGGAGCTCCGTCGGCCGCCGCCGTTGCCCGGATCCGATGCCGGACGACTCGAACCGCCCCGTTCCGGCCAGTTCCCGCCGACCCCGTCGCCAGAACCTCCCCTGGCGCCGTCTTCTGCATCGCCATGACCTGCTGCTGCTGCCTCTGTTGGTAACGAGCATCAGGAGCCCGCTCGTCCCGAGCGTTGACCGCGCCTCCAGCGACCCCCAAGGCCTAGCGCGCCTCCTCACCCAGCCCGCACTGCCTCAGCCGCCACCACCAACCTGGGCTAAAGCCCATGGGTGAGTGCCCACAGCCCCTCCTCTCTGTTGGGCCATCCAGTTTCGGCCCCTATAGTGTTTTTTTCCTCTGGACGGATTTAATCAATTATCCCAGGATTTACTGTTTTGCAGAAAAACCCTCTTTGTCATGCATATAATAACTTAATAACCATGCATCATTTGTAAAAACATTATATATGAAAAATGTTCAGAATTTCATCTAGTTTCATAATATGCAACTTTCATCCATGTTTAAAATGTTTAAATTGCTGTTTGCATTAATTTGCTTAAATGCCATGCTAAAATGTTTTATTTCATAACTAAATAACCGTAGCTCCAAATTCATTAAACTTTATATGTAAATGGGGTAGAAAAATGCCTAATTTAACTTGGTGTAATTTATTTTTGCTGTTTAACAACATTAAAATTGTGTTTAGGGCAGAACAGTAGTAAATTCAAATATGCATATGAGGATTTTCCTGAATTGTTGTTTGTTGTTCCGGCCTCATTTAAACTTGCCTAGATAGGTAGTTTTCTTATGCCTCACCTCTTGCCATGTTAATCAACATTTAATATTGTTGGGTACATAACCGAGAGAGCACTAAATAATCGTATGTGGTGTTTCGTCAATATGCAACTCGTTGCATATTGAGCTCCACTTAATTTGTAGTGTTGTTTGTTGCACTTTTCCATGCCATGCTCATTAAATCGGACATGCATCATACTTGATTGTGCATCATGCCATGTTTATGTGATGATTGTTTACTATGTTGTTTGTTTCTTTCCGGGTTGCTTCTCTCGTTAGCTTCGGTTTCGTTCCGGAGTTGTAAGGATTCTTTCGACTACGTCTGTTTGTCTTCTTCATGGACTCGTTTCTTCTTCCTTGCGGGATCTCAGGCAAGATGACCATACCCTCGAAATCACTTCTATCTTTGCTTGCTAGTTGTCGGAGTAAATAGCCACGGGTAGCCTAACCGACTGCCCCTGGCTCTTCCAAAATATTATCAGGCCTTTGGGCCTTCAAGCAGTCCAAGCATTGGACCACCTTCCCTGGCCGGCTACCTCTGAAGCCGACTCACGGAAGGCGGCCCAGCCTCAGCAACCTCCTCCCCCAGGATAACCACGGGGTGGCCGACTCCAGGAAGCCGGCCGTAAAGGATGCCGACTTCCCCGAAGCCGGCCCCGAAGAACGCCGACTCCAAGAAGCCGGCCAAGACCGCAACCACCAGAGCCACGCCACATAACGGTGACAAGACGGGTGTGGCCACAGTGCGGCCCAGTACCCCCGAAGCCCGAGGCAGGCATGGCCATAGGACGCCGTACGGGACAGCCATCCCCCATCCGGCTCGGCACTGTAGCCATGCTAGCCTCGACGTCACCCACGGCAGACGCCGGTACGGCCCGCGGGCGGCGGGCCCCTTCGGCCATAGAGAGGCGCGGAGGCGGCCTGGCCTCCCCCAGTCGGCCAAGGGCGTAGCCGGCCCCCAGAAGTCGGCTACCCCCTTCCTCGAAGCATGTGCCACATTAAGGAGACAAGACGAGGTAAGGCTACAGTGAGAGCCCTCAAGGCGGCCCACTGTAGCCACGATTACCTCAACGAAGCCCTCGTCATTAGGGGCGAGGCTACAGTAAGCAGCCGCTGACAAGATCCTAGGCGGTGGGGCCGGCCTGTCAACCAAGAGGCCGGCAGCCGGCGGGACCCACTAGTCGGCGGGCCCCAATAGCCGGCGGAGAAGCCGGCGAGCGTAGACACTGACGGCTGGGACCAGAATCCAGCCAGATTACAATTGTACCCCCGGGGGTAGGCCTATATAAACCCCCTGGGGAACCCATGCAAAGGGTTGTCTTCTGAACATAGCACACACACCATAGAGAGAGAGAATCAAGAGCTAGCCTTGTTCTTCTTCTCCCTTGAACCCAACAGCTCTAGGAGCGATTGTAGCTACTTTTCCTGATCTAGTGATCATGCGGAGACCCTGCAGAGCAGGACTAGGGGTGTTATCTCCTCGAAGAGCCCCGAACCTGGGTACGATCCGCCAGCGTGCATGTCTTCGCCTCATCCCGTTTCCGGGCACCGGCGACGTCTTATTGGCACCCACAATGATAAGCCACCCGTTGGCATATGTCGCACCTACCACCCGACATTTGGCGCCACCGTGGGGCCAGGTGCACCGTCGTCCGGAGACCTGTTCTGGACGGGAACCCTCTTCCTCCCCCGCGAGCGCAGCCAGCCTGCTGCGCCCGATGGCGTTTGCCTCAACGTGCTGCAAGGCGTCGACGACACCTGCGCAGCGAGCTGCCTCGCCGATCTGCTCGGCGAGACTCGCATCTCCGACGAGCCTGCGTCCGACGCAGGCACGGACTACCCCGAGAGCCGCCTCGTCAGCCTCCTCGACCAGCTTCACGTCTCCAGCGAGCCTGCTGCAGATGTGGAGTCAGTCGGCTCCACAGACCCGATGCTCGTCGCCTCCGACACGGCATCGCTCGACGCCTACCCCTCTGACGTGGTGGTCTTCGATGATCCTCTCCCTCGAGCTGACAGCGGCAGCAGCGCTGTCACCGAAGTGTTGGTCATCAGCCACGTCGCCAACTCGGGCGAGAATGCCCACGACGCCCTGCAAGCGGCGATGCACGACCTCTCCATCCCCATCCCGGCCGACGCCGACGCCGAGACCCTGGAGGCACGCCGCCTCGCCCTCATCGCGGAAGGCCAGAAGATAGCCTCCTTGAGACGCCTCACCGAGGCCCACCAGCGCGAAGTCGACCGCGCCGCCTTCGGTACGCCGCCGCCTAGCGGCCCTAGCCGAGCCGGCTTCGTCCAGAAGCGCGGCGCGGCCGTCGCCAGCATGCTGGGGGCAGATCGCCCCGTCTACACCACCCCGCTCGAGAATCTGTGAGCCGCTCAGGCGGCCGCAGAAGAGCTCAATGGGCTGGGAGTCGATGAGCTCCCCTACATGACAAGACGGATCCAGCAGCTGATCGACGCGGCTGTGGAATGGCATGAAGCCGGCGCTCGTGCTGATAGTCATCCCCCACGCCGGGAGCACGCCGCGACGTCCCGCTCGCTGGCTGCGAGCGGCGCACGCCAGAAGAAAGACAAGGAGCCGGCTGCCAGCCGCAGCCGGACTCGCATCACCATCGAGCGCGACGCGGAAGGCCTCCCGCGAGCGGTTGAGCACCAAGGAAATCTGCCTCCTCCCCCGCCTCGAAGAGAAAGACGTCTCACCCCGCCGCCTATCACGCACCCGGCTCTTGGCGACCGACTCGGCCGCCGAGAAGGAGTCGGCGAGAACGACGCCCGCCACCGGATCAACCGCCTTGCTCGATTCTTGGCGTTAGAAGAAGAAGTCGATGTCGGCCCACCATGTTTCGGCCCCCGCATCCGCGACGAGCCCTTCCCCAAAGGGTTCTCGCTCCCCAGAGATACGCCCAAGTATAATGGCTCAGTGAAGCCGGAGGATTGGCTCATCGACTACTCCACGGCTGTCAGCATAGCCAATGGCAATCGGCGCGTCGCCGTGAAGTACGTCCCCCTCATGCTGCAAGGCACGGTGCGCACATGGCTCAACAGCCTCAAGCCCTACAGCATCAACAGCTGGTTGGACTTCACAGAAGTCTTCGTCCGCAACTTCACCAGCACCTACAAGCGGCCTCCCAAGCCTCGCCAGCTCTCCCTCTGCGTCCAAGGGCCCAACGAGTCGACCCGCGACTACCTCACACGGTGGGCCGAGCTCCGCAACTCCTGCGAGGGGGTGCACGAGGTTCAGGCCATCGAGTACTTCACCGCCGGGTGCCGAGAGGGCACCCTCCTCAAGCACCGACTCCTCTGCGACGAGCCGGCTACCCTCGACGAGCTGCTGGTCATCGCAGACAAGTACGCCACGGCCGACTCCTCGATGAAGACCGAGCTTCGAGTAGACGCCTCGGGGAAGGTGATTGCCCCGGCTCCCAAGACGTCGGCTGGCGACCCCAATCGGCGCCCCTACTAGAATGATCACAAGCGCAAGGCCCCCATGCCGACTTCCACCAGTCGGCAGGTGGCCACAGTTGAAGATGAGTAGCCCGAAGAGCGGCCTGCTCCCAAGAAGAAGGGCGGCAGGCCGGCTTGGCAGCCGGCTTTCTCCTACGAGCAGGCTCTTGACGCCCCTGCAAGTTCCACAGCGGTGCGAAGCCGTCTAACCACACGACCTGAAAATGCCACTGGCTCACGCGAATCACCAAGGGCGAGGGGATGTTGCCGCCTCCGCCTCCCGGTCCGCCGCCTTCAGCCCTCCAGCAGCCGGCGGCTCGGCCGGCGGTCGGCGCCATCCAATACGAATTTCCTGAAGAGCACGCCGCCTATGTCGTCTTCACCAGTCAAGCCGACGACAAGCGCAGTCGGCGCCGGCAGCACCAAGAAGTTAGTGCAGTCGCCTCTAGCGCCCCCGAGTTCATGCACTGGTCAGAGAAGCCAATCAGCTGGAGCCAGTCCGACCACCCAGAAGTGATGCCATCCCCTGGCTCCTATGCAATGGTCTTGGATGTCACCCTCGCGACGGAGAGGCGAGCTGACCGATTCTCTTGCGTCCTGATAGACGGCGGAAGCAGTATCAACATACTATACCGTGATACCATGGAGAAGCAGAACATCAAGGCGAAGCAGCTTATGCCGAGCCGCACCGTCTTCCATGGTATCGTCCTCGGCTTGTCTTGCTCCCCAATGCCGAGCTCGAAGGGGATCATCACGGTAGCCGGCGACTACAAGAAGTCCATCGAGTGTGCGATGGCCAGCAGCCGGCTGGCCGAGTCCCTCGTAGTGGCAGAAGAGAAGAAGATGCTGGAACGGGTTGTGGCCATGGCCGGCAAGCAGCCGGCCCTGTCCCCCAACCCCAAAGATTGTGATGCGCAGGGCTCCATCCAGCCTGCCAAAGAGACGAAGAAGATACCTCTGGATCCGGAGAACCCGGAGAGGTTCGCTGTCATTGGGGCGAACTTGGACAGTAAATAGGAAGGCGAGCTCGTCGACTTCCTCCGTGAGAATCGAGACATTTTTGCATGGTCCCCAAAGGACATGTCGGGTGTCCCGAAGGATTTCGCCGAGCACAAATTACATGTCCGCGCCGACGCGAAGCCGGTCAAGCAACCCCTCCGCCGACTGTCAGAAGAGAAGCGAAGAATCGTGGGAGAAGAGATAGCCCGGCTCCTTGCCGCTGGCTTTATCATGGAAGTGTTCTTTCCAGAGTGGCTTGCCAACCCAGTTCTGGTTCTGAAGAAGAATAACAAGTGGCGCATGTGTATAGACTACACCAGCCTGAACAAGGCCTGCCCAAAGGATCCGTTTGCTCTGCCACGGATTGACCAAGTGATAGACTCCACAGCTGGATGCGAGCTGTTGAGTTTTTTGGATGCCTACTCAGGGTACCATCAGATCAAGTTGGACCCAGCTGACCGCCTGAAGACTGCCTTCATCACACCCTTTGGAGCTTTCTGCTACCTGACTATGACATTCGGCTTGAGGAATGCCGGTGCCTCTTTTCAGCGTTGCATGCAGAAATGCCTCTTGAAACAACTCGGTAGAAATGCCCACGTCTATGTAGACGACATTGTGGTGAAGACAGAGAAGCGCGGTACCCTGCTGGAAGACCTGAAAGAAACATTCGCCAACTTGCGCCCATTCCAAATCAAGCTCAACCCCGAGAAGTGCGTGTTCGGAGTACCAGCCGGCCAGCTGCTAGGCTTCCTGGTCTCCGAACGCAGCATCGAGTGCAACCCCGTCAAGATCAAGGCCATCGAGAGGATGGAGATTCCCACCAAACTGCGAGATGTGCAGAAGTTCACCGGCTGCTTGGCCTCCCTGAATTGTTTTATCAGCCGACTAGGAGAGAAGGCTCTCCCCCTGTACCGACTCATGAAGAAGTCCACTCACTTCGAGTGGAATGACCAAGCCGACCAAGCCTTCCATGAGTTGAAGAAAATGCTGACCACTCCGCCTGTCCTGGCAGCGCCAACTGAAAAGGAGCCCATGCTCCTCTACATCGCTGCGACTAGCCGAGTAGTCAGTACTGTTGTTGTGGTCCAGCGCCCGGAAGAAGGCCGAGCCCAGCTAGTCCAGAGGCCGGTGTACTACCTAAGCGAAGTGCTGTCCAGCTCAAAGCAGAACTACCCGCACTACCAGAAGATGTGCTATGGGGTATACTTCGCCGCCAAGAAACTGAAGCTCTACTTCCAAGAGCACCCCATCAGGGTCGTGTGCACCGCCCCGCTCGCCGAGATCATAGGCAGCTGGGATGCATCCGGCCGGGTGGCTAAATGGGCCATTGCGCTGGCGCCCTACACGATCTTCTACCAACCCCGCACCGCCATCAAGTCCCAAGCACTGGCCGACTTCCTCGTCGACTGGGCCGAGACCCAGTACCTACCGCCGGCTCCCGACTCTACTCATTGGCGGATGCACTTTGACGGGTCCAAGATGCGCACCGGCTTGGGAGC
Source organism: Triticum aestivum (assembly GCF_018294505.1). Taxonomy (NCBI): domain Eukaryota; kingdom Viridiplantae; phylum Streptophyta; class Magnoliopsida; order Poales; family Poaceae; genus Triticum; species Triticum aestivum. The sequence continues at coordinate 280,325,601 of NC_057811.1, forward strand.
CGGCATCGTCCTCACCTCTCCCAAAGGCGACAAGCTCAAGTACACACTGCAGATCCACTTCGCCGCCTCCAACAACGTGGCCGAGTACGAGGTGCTCATACATGGGCTCCGGCTAGCCAAAGAGCTCGGCATACGCCGGATCCTGTGTTACGGCGACTCACACTTGGTGGTCCAGCAGTCGTCTGGCGACTGGGACGCCAAGGACGCAAACATGGCGAGCTATCGATTCCTCGTCCAGCAAATCAGCGGATATTTCGAAGGGTGCGAGTTCCTTCACGTGCCAATGGCCGACAACGACCAAGCAGATGCCCTAGCACGAATCGGCTCCACCCAACAAGCCATACCGACTGGCGTCTCCCTCCAGCGCCTCCTCAAGCCGTCCATCAGGCCGTCTCTAGAGTCAGACTCTATCTTCATACCGCCTGCGCCAGATGCAGCCGGATCCGACTGGAGAAACCCTGCAGGCGGCACGGGGACTTCGACAACTGGCCCGGGGGCTGCCGTAGTCGCACCCGGCCCGGGGACTTCAGAACCCGGCCCGGGGACTGCAGTAGTCGGCCCGGGGACCGCAACGACACAACAAGCGATGGCCGACTCCAATTCCACCCCACCCAACCCACCCACCCGAGTCATGGTGGCTACACTAACAGAAGAAGAAGTCACAGCTGCGTCATGGGCCCAGCCCATCCTCAAGTTCCTAGTCAGCAGAGAGCTGCCGGCTGATGAGATCTCAGCAAGACTAGTGCAACGATGATCCGCAGCATATGTAATAATCAACAGAGAGCTTGTGAAGCGCAGCGTCACTGGAGTCTTCCAGCGTTGTGTCGAGCCAGAAAAAGGAGTGGCAATCCTCAAGGATATCCACCAAGGCGAATGCGGCCACCACGCAGCCTCAAGATCACCTGTGGCTAAGGCTTTCCGCCATGGTTTCTTCTGGCCGACTGCCTTGGAGGATGCTAAAGAAATAGTCAAGAGCTGCAGAGGATGCCAAGTCTTTAGTTCCAAGCAACACCTGCCGGCTTCTGCACTCAAGACCATTCCCCTCACCTAGCCTTTTGCCGTCTGGGGACTGGACATGGTGGGCCCTTTCAAGACAGCCCGCGGCGGCTTGACGCATCTACTTGTCGCTGTGGACAAGTTCACAAAGTGGATCGAAGCAAAGCCGATCAAGAAGCTGAACGGGCCGACTGCCGTGACATTCATCACTGACATCACTACTCGGTACGGCGTGCCGCACAACATCATCACCGACAACGGCACGAACTTCGCCAAAGGAGCACTGGCACGTTTCTGCGCGACGCAGGGCATCCGACTGGACTTAGCGTCCGTTGCCCACCCGCAGTCAAACGGCCAGGTCGAGCAAGCAAATGGACTCATCCTCTCCGGCATCAAGCCCCGACTGGTTGTACCACTGGAGCGATCGGCCGGCTGCTGGCTCGATGAGCTGCAGGCTGTCCTCTGGAGTCTGCGCACTACACCCAACAAGTCAACCGGCTTTACTCCATTTTTTTCTCGTGTATGGTGCCGAGGCTGTCATCCCAACAAACATCGAGTTCGACTCGCCTCGGATCACCATGTACACAGAGGAGGAGGCCAAGGAAGCAGGAGAAGACGGCGTCGACCTACTGGAAGAAGGCCGGCTGTTAGCACTCAGCCGGTCCGCCATCTACCAGCAAGGGCTGCGCCGCTACCACAACCGTAAGGTCAAGCCAAGATCCTTCCAAGAGGGCGACCTTGTGCTCCGGCTGATCCAGCGAACAGCCGGCCAGCACAAACTCTCGGCCCCTTGGGAAGGCCCCTTCATCATCAGCAAGACACTAGGCAATGACTCCTACTACCTGATCGACGCGCAAAAACCAAGAGCACGCAAGAGAGACGACTCCGGCAAGGAGTCGGAGCGACCATGGAACGTAAACCTCCTGAGAAGATTTTACAGTTGAAAGTAGTATGTATCATGCTACCCTTTTGTATTAAGTACAAACCAACAGGCCCCCCGAACAGTACTCGGGGACTGCCTTTGTTTATCTATGAATGACAAGTGTCCTATCCATGAATGTATTATTACATTTGATTTCTTGTTGGGCACCGGGTTCGACTAGTCGGCCCGGGGACTGGCCGCCTTGAGCTATATTAAAAGTTCTACCTGAAGTCAGACAAGTAGTGTGCCGGCTCCCGGTTCCTCTCTTGCTGAAAGTCGCAGCTCGAAGAACCGACTGTCCGACTAGCAAGAGGCAAGGCAGAAAGGATGCCCACACGAAAAACGGCTAAGGACCAACGAACTTATATAGCAAAAAGACGGCCTCCAACCACGCTTGTCGGCTGTCAGAACAGCCGGCTGGCCGGCTTCCTAAACACTTAGCTTTAGTCCAGCAAAGCTAGAGTACTCCCCCCCCCAATTGGCCAAGCACTCCTCCAACTACAGATTGCAGAGCAACTGTCTGACTGGGGAGGCGGCAACCAAGGGAGGGCGGCAAAGGAAACAGCAGAAGGATAAAAAGCAAAGTACGAGGAAAAGCCAAATGCATACATAAGTTATATATACATATAAAGCCCCCAATAGGCCGGCAATCGACATGGTTCGAATACACCCCTAGTGGGTGGAATTGTGCAGACTTAACAGAGTATTGTTCCAAAAGTGATAAAACAGGAAAACAAAAGATGGCAGACTAGACTAGGGCGCGGTGCGGCAGCCGAGCTGGTCGGTGGGGACGGCCTCGCCGGCTAAAGGAGTGGCCGCCTAGCGGGTCTCGGCCTGGTCACCACCGGTGGCAGGCGACGCACTCGCGCGCGACGTGGGGCTGGAGGCGCGGTCGGGCTGAGGCTGGTCGGCTGCTCCACCAGCCGGCTCGGCGTCTTCACCCTCCTCCTCCTCCTCTTCGCCCTCGTCGCTGGAGTCGATCTCCTCCGCCGAGTCTTCACCATCTGCCGGGTTCAGCCCGAACCACTCCTCCGGCTGGGCGACACCGTTGTCATCTACCTCGGGGGCGAAGACGCTGGTGTCGGTGTAGTCGGCGATCGCCGAAGCCCGCCGGATGATAGCCGGCCGCGCCGGCTCCAGCTCCGTGTCGGCTTGCTGCCCCCAGGTAGCCAGCTGATCCAGGCTCAGGCCGGGATACCAGGCCTTGACGAACTCCAGCGCCCGCCTGGCGCCGGACCGAGCCGCCGAGGCCTTCCAGGCTTTGAAGCGGCCGACTGCCACCTCCAGCCAGTCGGCGGTCCGACTGGGGGTGTGAGGAACCACTTGGCCGGGCCGGAGGGCGGCCAATACTTGCGCCCCGGCACGCTGAAGCCGGCGGAGCAGTCGGTGAGCCGGCTGGATGCGGGCCTGGATCGCCAAGAGCTGCTCCTCCAGCGAATGGCCGGCGGTTGGCGAAATCTCGAAGCCAGCCTGCCTTCGCGCTTGGCGGCGGGCCTCGATGATCTGGTTGGCGGCGGTAGAATAGCCAGGGAAATACTCTGTGCAAGAAAGAAGAAGAAAAGAAGAGAAGAACACCAAGTCAGAAAACGAGCCAAAAGCGGTAGACGGCAAGAAAGGACGAAGAAGTAGGTGAAGGAAATATGCCCTAGAGGCAATAATAAAGTTATTATTTATTTCCTTATATCATGATAAATGTTTATTATTCATGCTAGAATTGTATTAACCAGAAACATAATACATGTGTGAATACATAGACAAACAGAGTCTCACTAGTATGCCTCTACTTGACTAGCTCGTTAATCAAAGATGGTTATGTTTCCTAGCCATAGACATGAGTTGTCATTTGATTAACGGGATCACCTCATTAGGAGAATGACGTGATTGACTTGACCCATTCCGTTAGCTTAGCATCCGATCGTTTAGTATGTTGCTATTGCTTTCTTCATGACTTATACATGTTCCTATGACTATGAGATTATGCAACTCCCGTTTACCGGAGGAACACTTTGTGTGCTACCAAACGTCACAACGTAAATGGGTGATTATAAAGGTGCTCTACAGGTGTCTCCAAAGGTACTTGTTGGGTTGGCGTATTTCGAGATTAGGATTTGTCACTCCGATTGTCGGAGAGGTATCTCTGGGCCCACTCGGTAATGCACATCACTATAAGCCTTGCAAGCATTGTGACTAATGAGTTTGTTGCGGGATGATGTGTTACGGAACGAGTAAAGAGACTTGCCGATAACGAGATTGAACTAGGTATCGAGATACCGACGATCAAATCTCGGGCAAGTAACATACCGGTGAAAAAGGGAACAACGTATGTTGTTATGCGGTCTGACCGATAAAGATCTTCGTAGAATATGAGGGAGCCAATATGGGCATCCAGGTCCCGCTATTGGTTATTGACCGAAGACGTGTCTTGGTCATGTCTACATAGTTCTCGAACCCGTAGGGTCCGCACGCTTAACGTTACGATGACAATTTTATTGAGTTTTGATGTACCGAAGGAGTTCGGAGTCCCGGATGAGATCGGGGACATGACGAGGAGTCTCGAAATGGCTGAGACGTAAAGATCGATATATTGGACGACTACATTCGGACTTCGGAAAGGTTCCGAGTGATTCGGGTATTTTTCGGAGTACCGGAGAGTTACGGGAATACGTATTGGGCCTTATTGGGCCATACGGGAAAGAAGAAAAAGGGCCTCAAGGGTGGCCGCACCCCTCCCCTTGGTCTGGTCCGAATTGGACTAGGGAAGGGGGGCACCCCCTTCCTTCCTTCTCTTTTTCCCTTCCTCTTTTCCTATTCCATATGGGAGGTGGAATCCTACTAGGACTAGGGAGTCCTAGTAGGACTCCACACTTGGTGCGCCCCCTCCTAGGGCCGGCCTCCTCCTCCCTTGCTCCTTTATATACGGGGGCAGGGGGGCACCCCAGAGACACAACAATTGATCCTTGAGATCTCTTAGCCGTGTGCGGTGCCCCCCTCCACCATATTACACCTCGATAATACCGTTGCGGAGCTTAGGCGAAGCCCTGCGTCGGTGGAACATCATCATCGTCACCACGCCGTCGTGCTGACGAAACTCTCCCTCAACACTCGGCTGGATCGGAGTTCGAGGGACGTCATCGAGCTGAACGTGTGTAGAACTCGGAGGTGCCGTACGTTCGGTACTTGATCGGTCGGATCGTGAAGACGTACGACTACATCAACCGCGTTGTGATAACGCTTCCGCTGTCGGTCTACGAGGATACGTGGACAACACTCTCCCCTCTCGTTGCTATGCATCACCATGATCTTGCGTGTGCGTAGGAAATTTTTTGAAATTACTACGTTCCCCAACAGTGGCATCCGAGCCTGGTTTTATGCGTTGATGCTATGCACGAGTAGAACACAAGTGAGTTGTGGGTGATATAAGTCATACTGCTTACCAGCATGTCATACTTTGGTTCAGCGGTATTGTGAGATGAAGCGGCCCGGACCGACATTACGCGTACGCTTAAGCGAGACTGGTTTCACCATTGCGAGCACTCGTTGCTTAAATGTGACCGGCGGGTGTCTGTCTCTCTCACTTTAGTTGAACCGAGTGTGGCTACGCCCGGTCCTTGCGAAGGTTAAAACAACACCAACTTGACAAACTATCGGCGTGGTTTTGATGCGTAGGTAAGAACGGTTCTTGCTAAGCCCGTAGTAGCCACGTAAAACATGCAACAACAAAGTAGAGGACGTCTAACTTGTTTTTGCAGGGCATGTTGTGATGTGATATGGTCAAGACATGATGTGATATAATGTGTTGTATGAGATGATCATGTTTTGTAACCGAGTTATCGGCAACTGGCAGGAGCCATATGGTTGTCGCTTTATTGTATGAGATGCAATCGCCATGTAATAGTTTTACTTTATCACTAAGCGGTAGCGATAGTCGTAAAAGCAAGAAGTTGGCGAGACGACAACGATACTACGATGGAGATCAAGGTGTCGCGCCGGTGACGATGGTAATCATGATGGTGCTTCGGAGATGAAGATCACAAGCACAAGATGATGATGGCCATATCATATCACTTATATTGATTGCATGTGATGTTAATCCTTTATGCATCTTATCTTGCTTTGTTTGACGGTAGCATTATAAGATGATCCTTCACTAAATTATCAAAGTATAAGTGTTCTCCCTGAGTATGCACCGTTGCGAAAGTTCTTCGTGCTGAGACACCACGTGATGATCGGGTGTGATAGGCTCTACGTTCAAATACAACGGGTGCAAAACAGTTGCACACGGAGAATACTCAGGTTAAACTTGACGAGCCTAGCATATAACAGATATGGCCTCGGAACACGGAGACCGAAAGGTCGAGCGTGAATCATATAGTAGATATGATCAACATAGTGATGTTCACCGTTGAAACTACTCCATCTCACGTGATGATCGGACATGGTTTAGTTGATATGGATCACGTGATCACTTAGAGGATTAGAGGGATGTCTATCTAAGTGGGAGTTCTTAAGTAATATGATTAATTGAACTTAAATTTATCATGAACTTAGTCCTGATAGTATTTTGCAAATTATGTTGTAGATCAATAGCTCGCGTTGTTGCTTCCCTGTTTTATTTTGATATGTTCCTAGAGAAAATTATGTTGAAAGATGTTAGTAGCAAAGATGCGGATTGGATCCGTGATCTGAGGATTATCCTCATTGCTACACAGAAAAATTATGTCCTTGATGCACCGCTAGGTGACAGACCTATTGCAGGAGCAGATGCAGACGTTATGAACGTTTGGCTAGCTCAATATGATGACTACTTGATAGTTTAGTGCACCATGCTTAACGGCTTAGAATCGGGACTTCAAAGACGTTTTGAACGTCATGGACCATATGAGATGTTCCAGGAGTTGAAGTTAATATTTCAAGCAAATACCCGAGTTGAGAGATATGAAGTCTCCAACAAGTTCTATAGCTAAAAGATGGAGGAGAATCGCTCAACTAGTGAGCATGTGCTCAGATTGTCTGGGTACTACAATCGCTTAAATCAAGTGGGAGTTAATCTTCCAGATAAAATAGTGATTGACAGAATTCTCTAGTCACCATCACCAAGTTAGTAGAACTTCGTGATGAACTATAGTATGCAAGGGATGACAAAATTAATTCCCGAGCTCTTCGTGATGCTGAAATCGACGAAGGTAGAAATCAAGAAAAACATCAAGTGTTGATGGTTGACGAGACCACTAGTTTCAAGAAAAGGGCAAAGGGAAGAAGGGGAACTTCAAAAAGAGCGGCAAGCAAGTTGCTACTCAAGTGAAGAAGCCCAAGTCTGTACCTAAGCCTGAGACTAAGTGCTTCTACTGCAAAGGGACTGGTCACTGGAAGCGGAACTACCCCAACTATTTGGTGGATAAGAAGGATGGCAAAGTGAACAAAGGTATATTTGATATACCGATTATTGATGTGTACTTTACTAGTGTTTATAGCAACCCCTCGGTAATTGATACTGGTTCAGTTGCTAATAGTAGTAACTCGAAACGGGAGTTGCAGAATAAACAGAGACTAGTAAAAGTGAACAAAGGTATATTTGATATACAGATTATTGATGTGTACTTTACTAGCGTTTATAGCAACCCCTCGGTAATTGATACTGGTTCAGTTGCTAAAGAGTAGTAACTCGAAAATGGGAGTTGCAGAATAAACAGAGACTAGTAAAAGGCGAGGTGACGATGTGTGTTGGAAGTAGTTCCAAGATTGATATGATCATCATCGCACACTCCCTGTACTTTCGAGATTAGTGTTGAAACTAAATAAGTGTTATTTGGTGTTTGCGTTGAGCATGAATATGATTTGATCATGTTTATTGCAATACGGTTATTCATTTAAGTTAGAGAACAATTGTTGTTCTGTTTACATGAATAAAACCCTTCTATGGTCATACACACCAACGAAAATGGTTTGTTGGATCTCGATCATAGTGATACACATATTCATAATAATGAAGCCAAAAGATGCAAAGTTAATAATGATAGTGCAACTTATTTGTGGCACTGCCGTTTAGGTCATATTGGTGTAAAGCGCATGAAGAAACTCCATACTGATGGGCTTTTGGAATCACTTGATTATGAATCACTTGATACTTGCGAACCATGCCTTATGGGCAAGATGACTAAGACTCCGTTCTCCGGAACAATGGAGCGAGCAACTGACTTATTGGAAATAATACATACTCATGTATGCGATCCGATGAGTGTTGAGGCTCGCGGCGGGTATCGTTATTTTCTGACCTTCACAGATGATTTGAGCAGATATGGGTATATCTACTTGATGAAACACAAGTCTGAAACATTTGAAAAGTTCAAAGAATTTCAGAGTGAAGTGGAAAATCATCGTAACAAGAAAAATAAAGTTTCTATGAGTTGATCATGGAGAAGAGTATTTTAGTTACGAGTTTGGCCTTCAGTTAAAACAATGTGAAATAGTTTCACTACTCACGCCACCTGGAACACCACAGCATAATGGTGTGTTCGAACGTCATAAACGTACTTTATTGGATATAGTGCAATCTATGATGTCTCTTACCAATTTACCACTATCGTTTTGGGGTTATGCATTAGAGACAGCTACATTCACGTTAAATAGGGCACCATCAAAATCCGATGAGACGACGCCTTATGAACTTTGGTTTGGCAAGAAACCAAAGTTGTCGTTTCTTAAAGTTTGGGGTTGCGATGCTTATGTGAAAAAGTTTCATCCTGATAAGCTCAAACCCAAATCGGAGAAATGTGTCTTCATAGGATACCCAAAGGAAACAGTTGGGTACACCTTCTATCACAGATCCGAAGGCAAGACATTCATTGCTTAGTATGGATCCTTTCTAGAGAAGGAGTTTCTCTCGAAAGAAGTGAGTGGGAGGAAAGTAGAACTTGATGAGGTAATTGTACCTGCTCCCTTATTGGAAAGTAGTTCATCGCAGAAACCAGTTTCTGTGACGCCTATACCAATTAGTGAGGAAGTTAATGATGATGATCATGGAACTTCAGATCAAGTTATTACTGAACCTCGTAGGTCAACCAGAGTAAGATCCGCAACAGAGTGGTACGGTAATCCTGTTCTGGAGGTTATGTTACTAGACCATGACAAACCTACGAACTATGAAGAAGCGATGGTGAGCCCAGATTCCGCAAAATGGCTTGAGGCCATGAAATCTGAGATGAGATCCATGTATGAGAACAAAGTGTGGACTTTGGTTGACTTGCCCGATGATCGGCAAGCAATTGAGAATAAATGGATCGTCAAGAGGAAGACGGATGCTGATAATAGTGTCACTATCTACAAAGCCAGACTTGTCGGAAAAAGGTGTTTGACAAAGTTCAAGGTGTTGACTACGATGAGATTTTCTCACTCGCAGCGATGCTTAAGTCTGTCCGAACCATGTTAGCAATTGTCGCATTTTATGAAATCTGGCAAATGGATAAACAAAATTGCATTCCTTCAAGGATTTATTAAAGAAGAGTTGTATATGATGCAACCAGAAGGTTTTGTCAATCCTAAAGGTGCTAACAAAATATGCAAGCTCCAGCGATCCATCTATGGACTGGTGCAAGCATCTCGGAGTAGGAATATACGCTTTGATAAGTTGATCAAAGGATATAGTTTTATACAGACTTGCGGTGAAGCCTGTAATTACAAGAAAGTGAGTGGGAGCACTACAACATTTCTGATAAGTATATGTAAGTGACATATTGTTGATCAGAAATAATGTAGAATTATTCTGCAAAGCATAAAGGAGTTTTTCAAAGAAAGACCTCGGTGAAGCTGCTTACATATTGAGCATCAGGATCTATAGAGATAGATCAAGACGCTTGATAAGTTTTTTTCAATGAGTACATACCTTAACAAGATTTTGAAGTGGTTCAAAATAGAACAGTAAAAGAAAGAGTTTCTTGCCTGTGTTACAAGGTGTGAAATTGAGTAAGACTCAAAACCCGACCACGGCAGAAGATAGAAAAAGAATGAAAGTCATTCCCTATGCCTCGGCCATAGGTTCTATAAAGTATGCCATGCTGTGTACCAGATCTATTGTATACCCTACACTGATTTTGGCAAGGGAGTACAATAGTGATCTAGGAGTAGATCACTGGACAGCGGTCAAAATTATCCTTAGTGGAATAAGGATATGTTTCTCGATTATGGAAGTGACAAAATGTTAGTCATAAAAGGTTACGTCGATGCAAGTTTTGACACTAATCTACATGACTCTAAGTCTCGGTCTAGATACATATTGAAAGTGGGAGCAATTAGCTAGAGTAGCTCCATGCAGAGCATTGTAGACATAGAAATTTGCGAAATACTTACGGATCTGAATGTGACAGACCCGTTGACTAAAATTATCTCACAAGCAAAACATGATCACACCTTAGTACTCTTTGGGTGTTAATCACATAGCGATGTGAACTAGATTACTGACTCTAGTAAACCCTTTGGGTGATGGTCACATAACGATGTGAACTATGGGTGTTAATCACATGGTGATGTGAACTATTCATGTTAAATCACATGGCGATGTGAACTAGATTATTGACTCTAGTGCAAGTGGGAGACTGATGGAAATATGCCCTAGAGGCAATAATAAAGTTATTATTTATTTCCTTATATCATGATAAATGTTTATTATTCATGGTAGAATTGTATTAACCGGAAACATAATACATGTGTGAATACATAGACAAACAGAGTGTCACTAGTATGCCTCTACTTGACTAGCTCGTTAATCAAAGATGGTTATGTTTCCTAGCCATAGACATGAGTTGTAATTTGATTAACGGGATCACCTCATTAGGAGAATGACGTGATTGACTTGACCCATTCCGTTAGCTTAGCAGTATGTTGCTATTGCTTTCTTCATGACTTATACATGTTCCTATGACTATGAGATTATGCAACTCCCGTTTACCGGAGGAACACTTTGTGTGCTACCAAACGTCACAACGTAAATGGGTGATTATAAAGGTGCTCTACAGGTGTCTCCAAAGGTACTTGTTGGGTTGGCGTATTTCGAGATTAGGATTTGTCACTCCGATTGTCGGAGAGGTATCTCTGGGCCCACTCGGTAATGCACATCACTATAAGCCTTGCAAGCATTGTGACTAATGAGTTTGTTGCGGGATGATGTGTTACGGAACGAGTAAAGAGACTTGCCGATAACGAGATTGAACTAGGTATCGAGATACCGACGATCAAATCTCGGGCAAGTAACATACCGGTGACAAAGGGAACAACGTATGTTGTTATGCGGTCTGACCGATAAAGATCTTCGTAGAATATGTGGGAGGCAATATGGGCATCCAGGTCCCGCTATTGGTTATTGACCGGAGACGTGTCTTGGTCATGTCTACATAGTTCTCGAACCCGTAGGGTCTGCACGCTTAACGTTACGATGACAGTTTTATTGAGTTTTGATGTACCGAAGGAGTTCGGAGTCCCGGATGAGATCGGGGACATGACGAGGAGTCTCGAAATGGCCGAGACGTGAAGATCGATATATTGGACGACTATATTCGGACTTCGGAAAGGTTCCGAGTGATTCGGGTATTTTTCGGAGTACCGGAGAGTTACGGGAATACGTATTGGGCCTTATTGGGCCATACGGGAAAGAAGAAAAAGGGCCTCAAGGGTGGCCGCACCCCTCCCCTTGGTCTGGTCCGAATTGGACTAGGGAAGTGGGGCGCCCCCTTCCTTCCTTCTCTTTTTCCCTTCCTCTTTTCCTATTCCATATGGGAGGTGGAATCCTACTAGGACTAGGTAGTCCTAGTAGGACTCCACACTTGGTGCGCCCCCTCCTTGGGCGGGCCTCCTCCTCCCTTGCTCCTTTATATACGGGGCAGGGGGGCACCCCAGAGACACAACAATTGATCCTTGAGATCACTTAGCCGTGTGCGATGCCCCCCTCCACCATATTACACCTCGATAATACCGTTGCGGAGCTTAGGCGAAGCCCTGCGTCGGTGGAACATCATCATCGCCACCACGCCGTCGTGCTGACGAAACTCTCCCTCAACACTCAGCTGGATCGGAGTTCGAGGGACGTCATCGAGCTGAACGTGTGTAGAACTCGGAGGTGCTGTACGTTCGGTACTTGATCGGTTGGATCGTAAAGACGTACGACTACATCAACCGCGTTGTGATAAAGCTTCCGCTGTCGGTCTACGATGGTACGTGGACAACACTCTCCCCTCTCGTTGCTATGCATCACCATGATCTTGCGTGTGCGTAGGAATTTTTTTGAAATTACTATATTCCCCAACAGTAGGCGGCTTACCGTCAACCAGATCTTCGATCTGACCATAGCCAGAGATCAGAGTTTGCCTTGCTTCAGCCCAGCCAGCCGCCTCCGTCTCGTACTCGGCCTGGAGGGCGGCTTCACGGTCCTGCACCGCCTTCAGAGCCGCCTTGTGGCCTTTCTCTTGGTCGGCCAACTTCTTGGCCAGGCGGTCGCGTTCCTGCACCAAGGCGGCGAGCTCGGCGTCCTTGGCACGAAGGGCAGTCTGAGACTCTCCCAGCTGCGCCCTCAGACTAGCGTTGGCCGCTGCAGAGACGGCAGAAAAAGAAAGAACAGTAAGAGGAAGTCGTCAAGGAAGATCCGACCCGACTGCTCAGCAGTCGGCCCGAATCTCGGGGACTACACCCAGTGGGTGTGCTGACGCGCCCCCACGTGAGATAAAGAACAAAGCACATACCCCGGCTCTCAGTAAGGTCAGCGGTCTTGTGGGTCAGCTCCCGAGCCTGGGAGTTGAAGGCGGCCACACGAAGATTGTGGTAGTCCTGCAAGATAGACAGAAGATCGAAGTAAGAACAAGAATAGCAAAGCCAAATCCACTAAGAAGTTCCTAGCCGCCTGCTCAGCAGCCGACTCGGAACTCGGGGACTACACCCAGTGGGTGCGCTCACGCGCCCCCACGGAAGAAATCAAGACCAAGAAGAAGCAAGATAAGAAGACTAACCCGGATGGCCGCCCGCGTCGCAAGGAACTCGTCGGTGTACTGCTTCAGCACCGTAGCCTGAGCCTGGAGCCAGGTCCGGACGTCCTGCGCGGCCACGTTCATCACGCCCGTCCCTCCGCCCGGCGTCCACCCCGAGGTAGCGCTGGCCACCTCCACATCCTGGGCCGACGAGCTAGAGCCCACGGCCGGCTGCGGCTCCGACGCGGCCTTCTGCGGCTCTGACGCAGCCTTCCCCGCGCGCCGGCTCGGCGGCATCCGGACCGCCAGCTCAGTCCTCGCGGCCGGCTCGCCCCCCGCCGACTGCGCAGGCGGCAGATCAGGCCGGCCGCCTTGAGCCGCCCAGTCGGCGGGGTCGGCACCGACGCCCTCTCCAGGACGACGACATCGTCGTCCCTCTCCAGCCCTGGCTGGTCGCCCCCGGCTCCTTCTGGCGAGGGCTCCAGGGCCCCAGGCGCTGCGACGCGCAGCAGGGTGACCATCAAGGCCTCCTCTGCCGCCACCGCAGCTGCAGCCTCCGCTTGGGCCTTGGCTGCGGCGTCGGCGCGCGCCTTCGCCGCCTCCTCCTCCTGCGCCGCCTGGGCGGTGGCCGCCTTCCGTGCCTCCGCCTCCCGCTCCTCCCGCGCCTCCCGCGCGTTCCGTTCTGTCGCTTCCTGAAGGTCGGCACGGGGGTCCACGTGGCGAGTGGTGCTCCCAGATCCCCTCGGCGACTCGACGACGGAGGCAGCAGCCGCCCGCTCAAGCGACAATGGAGTTCTGGTTGTTTGGAGAAAAAGACAAGGGTTCAGGAACCACCAGAGAAAAGAAAGAAAAAAGGGTATACAAAAGAGTTCGAACTTACGCCGACACCGTCTGTGGTTGCTTCACCGTCTTGCGGAAGCGAGCCGCCTTCGCGGCCGCCTCCTCTCGCCTGGTCGCCGCCGCCCCGCCCCTGGGCTTCTTCGTCCGACTGCCGAACAAACCCTGGGCGGCGCGACGCTTTTGCCCGCCGCCCCGAGCAGGCGGTGCAGCGGAGGAACCCGCGCCGCGTCCAGATGCCGGCCGGCGGCGCGGGACGACTTCGGCCTCATCGTCGTCTGGCCAGTCGTCGAAGGTGACTCCATGCCCGGAGCCGCCTGCTTCGCCGCTGGCTTGGCCACCACTCGGCTCGGTGTTGTCGTCCATAGCGGCCGCCCCCAAGTCGGGGTCCTCCAGGTCGTGCTGCGTACGGTAGGGGACGAATCGGCGCTCCGCATCCGACCCGCTGGCAGGCCGAAGGAGAGGACTCTGTCGAAGACAAGCCGACTAGTCAGAGTCGGCCAAAGGAACTCGGCGACAAAGCTAAGAGAAAAAAGAAGAGACAAGGAGAACATACCGTGGGCGGTGGATTGGCTCGGCTATATGGCTCCTTGCCGAACTGCCACTCTCCGGAGAGTTTGCAGTTCGCGAGGTAGTTCACCATATAGGCAACCTCCTCGTGCGGCATGTCCTTGGTGCACATCTGGCTCGGATCTCATCTGACAGATCAGATGAGGGCGGCTCTGGAGTGGAAGTACCTGGCGCGTGACGAAGGCAGCCAGCAGATCGGGCCCCGTCAAGCCCTCCGACTGGGTCATCGCTCGCACTCGGGCGACGGCTGCAGATCCAGCCGGCGTCAGAGTCATGGCCCGGTAGGACCACTGGGGCCGCCTGCCCGCCGGTGGGCCGGCTACGTAAGCCGGCAGGTTGACGTAGTAGCCCTGCGGGGCGATGCTTCTGACGTAGAAATACGACTTTTGCCACAGCTTCACCGACTGGATCAGCGTGATGATGGGGAAGGGGTTGTCGGCAGCCACCCTCCGCACCGCGATGAAGGCGCCAGTCTGAGCCGGCACACCCTGTGAGCGCGTGCCCAGCTTGGACTGGAAGAACTGCCCCCGAGCTCGAGGGTGGGGAGGACGCCGAGGTAGCCTTCGCACAGGGTGACAAAGGCAGACAGCAGTACCACCGCGTTCGGGGTGAGGTGGTGCGGCTGGAGCTGGTAGAACTCGAGCCAAGAGCGGAAGAAGGCGCTCACAGGCAGGCCGATTCCGCGCAAGAAATGTGAACGGAAGACCACCCGCTCGCCCTCCCGCGGCTCCGGCGTAAGCTCCTTCGCCGGCGCGAGACGGACCTCCACCTTGTCCGCGCTGGGCAGCCGCCGCGTCTTGCGGAGGAATTCGATGTGATCTTCGTGGACGTTGGAGCCGTCCCAATCCCCGCCATATTGCTCCGTGGCGGGAGGCATGGTGAAAACGAGCGCGGCGGCGGAGGAACGAGTAGTGGAAGAGCGCGGCGGCGAGGCGCTGTTGCAAGAAACGGCAAGAGAAAGAAGATGGTGGAAGGGGGAGGAGCGTGCGAGAGCCTGCCGCTTTCCCTCTCCCCCTACTTATAGCTTCGCGAGGTGAAGCCGAGGAGGCCGGACGTGGGGTGAGACGTGGGATTAACTGCACCCACTCCCCCCACGCCTCGCGATTATTACGCCCTAAAGGCGTGCCGAAACTGCCGCAAGGAGACGTGCGGGCGGTTTCGGGCTACAGAGAATCCGCGCCTGGGCCCGGGCGTGGACGTGGTGGGCCCCCGCCCTGCGGCGACGTCCCGTCGCGCGCGTGGGCTGGCAGGCTTTCTGACCGAGAGAGGCCACGTGGTTCGCAGACGGCAAGTGGCCGGCCCGCGGCCCAGTGCGCGCACTGGCGAGCTCCAGCCCTCTGACTCCGGAGTTTTCGACCAAGGCGGCGCGCCTAACCAAAGCCGGCTCTCAGCTGCCGACTTGCCAAGATAGGAAGCTGACCGAGCTTCTCAACTCCTACCCAACCTCGAAGCCCGATCAGCTTCGGGGACTACTGTCGGAGTAAATAGCCACGGGTAGCCTAACCGACTGCCCCTGGCTCTTCCAAAAAATTATCAGGCCTTTGGGCCTTCAAGCATTCCAAGCATTGAACCACCTTCCCTGGCCGGCTACCTCTGAAGCCGACTCACGGAAGGCGGCCCAGCCTCAGCAACCTCCTGCCCCAGGATAACCACGAGGTGGCCGACTCCATGAAGCCGGCCGTAAAGGATGCCGACTTCCCCGAAGCCGGCCCCGAAGAACGCCGACTCCAAGAAGCCGGCCAAGACCGCAACCACCAGAGCCACGCCACATAACGGTGACAAGACGGGTGTGGCCACAGTGCGGCCCACTACCCCCGAAGCCCGAGGCAGGCATGGCCACAGGACGCCGTACGGGACGGCCATCCCCCGTCCGGCTCGGCACTGTAGCCATGCTAGCCTCGACGTCACCCACGGGAGACGCCGGTACGGCCCGCGGGCGGCGGGCCCCTTCGGCCAGAGAGAGGCGCGGAGGCGGCCCGGCCTCCCCCAGTCGGCCAAGGGCGTAGCCGGCCCCCAGAAGTCGGCTACCCCCTCCCTCGAAGCATGTGCCACGTTAAGCAGACAAGACAGGGTAAGGCTACAGTGAGAGCCCTCAAGGCGGCCCACTGTAGCCACGATTACCTCAACGAAGCCCTCGTCATCAGGGGCGAGGCTACAGTAAGCAGCCGCCGACAAGATCCTAGGCGGTGGGGCCGGCCTGTCAACCAAGAGGCCGGCAGCCGGTGGGACCCACTAGTCGGCGGGCCCCAATAGCCGGCGGAGAAGCCGGCGAGCGTAGACACTGACGGCTGGGACCAGCACCCAGCCAGATTACAATTGTACCCCCGGGGGGTAGGCCTATATAAACCCCGCGGGGCACCCATGCAAAGGGTTGGCTTCTGAACATAGCACACACACCATAGAGAGAGAAGCAAGAGCTAGCCTTGTTCTTCTTCTCCTTTGAACCCAACAGCTCTAGGAGCGATTGTAGCTACTTTTCCTGATCTAGTGATCATGCGGAGACCCCGCAGAGCAGGACTAGGGGTGTTATCTCCTCGGAGAGCCCCGAACCTGGGTAAGATCCGCCGGCGTGCATGTCTTCGCCTCATCCCGTTTCCGGGCACCGGCGACGCCTTATTGGCACCCACAATGATAAGCCACCCGTTGGCATATGTCGCACCTACCACCCGACACTAGTTGTTCTCTCTATTGCTATGCCGCGCTACCTACCACTTGCTATATCATGCCTCCCATATTGCCATGTCAAGCCTCTAACCCACCTTTCCTAGCAAACCGTTGTTTGGCTAAGTTACCGCTTTTGCTCAACCCTTCTTATAGCGTTGCTAGTTTCAGGTGAAGTTGAAAATTGCTCCATGTTGGAACATGTTTATGTTTGGATATCACAATATCTCTTATTTAATTAATGCATCTATATACTTGGTAAAGGTTGGAAGGCTCGGCCTTATGCCTGGTGTTTTGTTCCACTCTTGCCGCCCTAGTTTTCCGTCATACCGGTGTTATGTTCCTTGATTTTGCGTTCCTTACGCGGTTGGGTGATTTATGGGACCCCCTTGACAGTTCGCTTTGAATAAAACTCCTCCGGCAAGGCCCAACCTTAGTTTTTAACATTTGCCACCTAAGCCTTTTTTCCATTGGGTTCTGCAGACTCAAGGGTCATCTTTATTTTAACCCCCCCGGGCCAGTGCTCCTTCGTGTGTTGGTCCGAACTGAGCTGCCTGCGGGGCCACCTTGGGGAAACTTGAGGGCTGGTTTTACTCGTAGCTACTCTCATCCGGTGTTGCCCTGAGAACGAGATATGTGCAGCTCCTATCGGGATTTGTCGGCACATAGGGCGGCTTTGTTGGTCTTGTTTTACCATTGTCGAAATGTCTTGTAAACCGGGATTCCGAGACTGATCGGGTCTTTCCGGGAGAAGGAATATCCTTCGTTGACCGTGAGAGCTTATAATGGGCTAAGTTGGGACACCCCTGCAGGGTATAAACTTTCGAGAGCCGTGCCCGCGGTTATGTGGCAGATGGGAATTTGTTAACGTCCGGTTGTAGAGAACTTGACACGTGACTTAATTAAAATGCATCAACCGCGTGTGTAGCCGTGATGGTCTCTTTTCGGCGGAGTCCGGGAAGTGAACACGGTTTGGGTTATCTATGGACGTGAGTAGTTTCAGGATCACTTCTTGATCACTTCTAGCTTCACGACCGTTGTGTTGCTTCTCTTCTCGCTCTTATTTGCGTATGTTAGCCACCATACTTGCTAGTGCTTGCTGCAGCTCCACCTTACTAACCTTTCCTACCCATAAGCTTAAATAGTCTTGATCTCACGGGTGTGAGATTGCTGAGTCCTCGTGACTCACAGATTCTACCAAAACAGTTGCAGGTGTCGATGATACCAGTGCAGATGACGCAACCGAGCTCAAGTGGGAGTTCGATGAAGAACTTGGTCGTAACTATGTTTCGTTTGCTGATGATCAGTAGTGGAGCCCAGTTGGGACGATCGGGGATCTAGCATTTGGGGTTATCTTCTTTTCATTTGGATTTGACCGTAGTCGGTCTATGTGTGTATTTTGGAAGATGTATGTTTAATTTATGTATTGTGTGAAGTGGCGATTGTAAGCCAACTCTCTTTATCCCATTCTTGTTCATTACGTGGGATTGTGTGAAGATGACCCTTCTTGCGACAAAACCACAATGCGGTTATGCCTCTAAGTCGTGCCTCGACACGTGGGAGATATAGCCGCATCGTGGGTGTTACATCCTTCTTATCCGCCAAATACTTGGGGCAGTTCCGCTTCCAGTGACCAGTCCCTTTGCAATAGAAGCACTCAGTTTTAGGCTTAGGTCCAGACTTAGGCTTCTTCCCTTGAGCAGCAACTTGCTTGCTATTCTTCTCGAAGTTCCCCTTCTTCCCTTTGCCATTTTTCTTGAAACTAGTGGTGTTGTTAACCATCAACACTTGATGCTCCTTCTTGATTTCTACCTCCGCAGCCTTGAGCATTGCGAAGAGCTCGGGAATCATCTTGTTCATCCCTTGCATATTATAGTTCATCACGAAGCCTTTATAGCTTGGTGGTCGTGATTGAAGAACTCTATCAATGACACTATCATCAGGAAGATTAACTCCCAGCTGAGTCAAGTGGTTATGGTACCCAGACATTCTGAGTATGTGTTCACTGACAGAACTATTCTCCTCCATTTTACAGCTATAGAACTTATTGGAGACTTCATATCTGTCAGCTCGGGCATTTGCTTGAAATATTAACTTCAACTCTTGGAACATATCATATGCTCCATGACGTTCAAAACGTCTTTGAAGTCCCGATTCTAAGCCGTAAAGCATGGCACACTGAACTATCGAGTAGTCATCAGATTTAGCTTGCCAGATGTTGATAACGTCCGAAGCTGCTCCTGCAGCAGGCCTTACACCTCGCGGTGCATCAAGGACATAATTCTTCTGTGCAGCAATGAGGATAATCCTCAAGTTACGGACCCAGTCCGTGTAGTCTCTACCATCATCTTTCAACTTAGCTTTCTCTAGGAACACATTAAAATTCAAGGGAATGGTAGCACGGGCCATTGATCTACAACATAGATATGCAAAAACTATCAGGACTAAGTTCATGATAAATTTTAAGTTCAATTAATCATATTACTTAAGAACTCCCACTTAGATAGACATCCCTCGAGTCATATAAATGATCACGTGATCCATATCAACTAAACCATGTCCGATCATCACGTGAGATGGAGTAGTTTTCAATGGTGAACATCTCTATGTTGATCATATCTACTATATGATTCACGTTCGACCTTTCGGTCTTAGTGTTCCAAGGCCATGTCTGTACATGCTAGGCTCGTGAAGTTTAACCTGAGTATTATGCACGTGCAAAACTGTCTTGCACCCGTTGTATGTGAACGTAGAGCTTATCACACCCGATCATCACATGGTGTCTCGGCATGACAAATTGTCGCAATGGTGCATACTCAGGGAGAACACATATACCTTGAAATTTAGTGAGAGATCTAATGCTACCGCCGTACTAAGCAAAATAAGATGCATAAAAAAGATAAACATCACATGCAATCATAATATATGACATGATATGGCCATCATCATCTTGTGCCTTTGATCTCCATCTCCAAAGCACCGTCATGATCTCCATCATCACCGGCTTGTCACCTTGATCTCCATCGTAGCATCATTGTCGTCTCGCCAACTATTGCTACTACGACTATTGCTAATGCATACTGGTAAAGTAAAGCAATTACATGGCGATTGCATTTCATACAATAAAGCGACAACCATAAGGCTCCTTCCAGTTGCCGATAACTTTTACAAAACATGATCATCGCATAGAACAACATATATCTCATCATGTCTTGACCATATCACATCACAGCATGCCCTGCAAAAACAAGTTAGACGTCCTCTACTTTGTTGTTGCAAGTTTTACGTGGCTGCTACGGGCTTCTAGTAAGAACCGTTCTTACCTACGCGTAAAAACCACAACGATCTTTTGTCAAGTTTGATGTTTTAACCTTCAACAAGGACCAGCCTTAGTCAAATTTGATTCAACTAAAGTTGGAGAAACAGGCACCCGCCAGCCACCTTTATGCAAAACAAGTTGCATGTCTGTCGGTGGTACCGGTCCCATGAACGTGGTCATGTAAGGTTGGTCTGGGCTGCTTCATCCAACAATACCACCGAATCAAAATAAGATGTTGGTGGTAAGTAGTTTGACTATGATCGCCCACAACTCTTTGTGTTCTACTCGTGCATATCATCTACGCATAGACCTGGCTCTGATGCCACTGTTGGGGAACGTAGCATGCAATTTCAAAAAAATTCTTACGATCACGCAAGATATATCCAGGAGATGCATAGCAACAAGAGGGGGAGAGTGTGTCCACATACCCTCGTAGAATGAAAGCGGAAGCATTAGGTTAATGCGGTTGATGTAGTCGAACGTCTTCCCGATCCAACCAATCAAGTACCAAACGTATGCCACATCCGAGTTCAGCACACGTTCAGCTCGATGACGTCCCTCGAACTCTAGATCCAGCAAAGTGTCAAGGGAGAGTTTTGTCAGCACGACGGCGTGGTGACGGTGATGGTGATGTGATCCGCGCAGGGCCTCGCCTAAGCACTCAGACAATATGACCAGAGGAGTAAACAGTGGAAGGGGGCACCGCACACGGCTAAGAAACAATTATTGTGCTTTGGGGTGCCCCCTGCCCCTGTATATAAAGGAGTAGGGGAGGAGGCCGGCCCTAGGGGCGCGCCCAAAGTGGGGGGAAACCGACTAGGACTCCCAATCCTAGTCACCCCCCCTTTCCTTTCATTCGGAGGGGGAGAGGGAAGGAGAGGGAGAGGGAGAGGGAGAAGGAAAGGGGGCCACGCCCCCTCCCACTTGTCCAATTCGGACTCCCTTGGGGGGGGGGGCGCCACCCCTTGCGGGCTCCCCTCTCTCTCCCCTAATGCCCATGTAGGCCCAATACTTCCTCGGGGGGTTCCAGTAACCCCTCGGTACTCCGATAAATATCCAAAACGTCCCGAAACCATTCCGGTGTCCGAATACCATTGTCCAAAATATCAATCTTTACCTCTTGACTATTTCGAGACTCCTCGTCATGTCCGTGATCTCATCCGGGACTCCGAACAATCTTTGGTCACCAAAACACATAACTCATAATACAAATTGTCATCGAACTTTAAGCGTGCAGACCTTACGAGTTCGAGAACTATGTAGACATGACCGAGACACATCTCCGGTCAATAACCAACAATGGAAGCTGGATGCTCATATTGGTTCCTACATATTCTACGAAGATCTTTATCGGTCAAACCGCAATGACAACATACGTCATTCCATTTGTCCTCGGTATGTTACTTGCCCGAGATTCGATCGTTGGTATCCTCATACCTAGTTCAATCTCATTATTTGCAAGTCTCCTTACTCGTTCTGTAATGCATCATCCCACAACTAACTCATTAGTCACATTGCTTGCAAGGCTTATCGTGATGTGCATTACCGAGAGGGCCCAGCGATACCTCTCCGATACTCGGAGTGACAAATCCTAATCTCGATCTATGCCAACCCAACAAACACCTTGGGAGACACCTTTAGAGCACCTTTATAATCACCCAGTTACGTCGTGACGTTTGATAGAACACAAGGTATTCCTCCGGTATTCGGGAGTTTCATAATCTCATAGTCAAAGGAATATGTATAAGTCATGAAGAAAGCAATAGCAATAAAACTTAACGATCATTATGCTAAGCTAACGGATGGGTCTTGTCCATTACATCATTCTCCTAATGATGTGATCCCGTTCATCAAATAACAACACATGTCTATGGTCAGGAAACTTAACCATCTTTGATTAACGAGCTAGTCTAGTAGAGGCATACTAGGGTCACTTTGTTTTGCCTATGTATTCACACATGTATGAAGTTTCCGGTTAATACAATTCTAGCATGAATAATAAACATTTATCATTATATAAGGAAATATAAATAACAACTTTATTATTGCCTCTAGGGCATATTTCCTTTAGTATCCCACTTGCACTAGAGTCAATAATCTAGATTACATTGTAATGATTTTGACACCCATGGAGTCTTGGTGCTAATCATGTTTTGCTCATGGAAGAGGCTTAGTCAACAGGTCTGCAACATTCAGATCCATATGTATTTTGCAAATCTCTATGTCTCCCTCCTTGACTTGATCGCGGATGGAGTTGAAGCGTCTCTTCATGTGTTTGGTCCTCTTGTGAAATCTAGATTGCTTCGCTAAGGCAATTGCTCAAGTAGTGTCACAAAAGATTTTCATTGGACCCGATGCACTAGGTATTACACATAGATCGGATATGAACTCCTTCATCCAGAGTCCTTCATTTGCTGCTTCCGAAGCAGCTATGTACTCCGCTTCACACATAGACCCGACCACGACGCTCTGCTTGGAACTGCACGAACTGACAGATCCACCATTCAATATAAATACGTATCCGGTTTGTGACTTAGAGTCATCCAGATTAGTGTCAAATCTAGCATCGACGTAACCATTTACGACAAGCTCTTTGTCACCTCATTAAACGAGAAAGATATCCTTCGTCCTTTTCTGGTATTTCAGGATGTTCTTGATTGCTGTCCAGTGATCCACTCCTGGATTACTTTGGTACCTCCCTGCTAAACTTATAGCAAGGCACACTTCAGGTCTGGTACATAGCATTGCATACATGATAGAACCTATGGCCGCGACATAGAGAGTGACTTTCATTTTCTCTCTATCTTCTGCAGTGGTAGGGCATTGAGTCTGACCCCAGGCCCGCCCAAGGTGGTTGTGCCCCCCCCCCACAGAGCCCCTCTGCGCCGCCTCTTCGCCCTATAAATTCCCAAATATTCCAGAAACCCTAGGGGAGTCGACGAAACAGAATTCCAGCCGCTGCAAGTTCCATAACCATGAGATCCAATCTATAACCATCGCGGAGGGGTTCATCGTCCTCATTGGTGCCTCTCCGATGATGCATGAGTAGTCCACCATAGACCTACGGGTCTGTAGGCAGTAGGGAGATGTCTTCCTCTCTCTCTCTTTTGATTCTCAATACAATGGTCTCTTGGACATCTATTTGATGTAACTCTTTTTTGCGGTGTGTTTGTTGGGATCCGATGGACTTTGAGTTTATGATCAGATCTATATCCATGAATATTATTTGAGTCTTCTCTGATCTCTTATATGCATGAGTATGTATAGCCTTGTATTTCTTCTTAGAAACTTTGGTTTAGTTAGGCCAACTAGATCGATTTTTCTTGCCATGGGAAGAGATGCTTTGTGATGAGTTCGATCATGTGGTGTTCTTTCCCAGTGACAGAAGGGGTAGCAAGACACGCATGTATCATTGCTATTAAGGATAACAAGATGGGGTTATTCCCACATGAATGGATATCGTCTACATCATGAACTTAATACACTAGATGCATGCTGGATAGCAGTTGATGTGTGGAGTAATAGTAGTAGGTGCAGGCAGGAGTCGGTCTACTAATCTTGGATGTGATGCCTATATATTGATCATTGCCTTGGATATCGTCATAATTACTTGATCTTCTATCAATTACCCAACAGTGATTTGTTTACCCACCGTCTGCTATTTCTCGATAGAAGCCACTAGTGGAATCTACGGACCCGGGTCTATTATTTATCATATTTTCTGTTGGGCAATTGATAGAAGATCGAATAATTATGATGATATCCAAGGCAATGATCAATATATAGGCATCTCGTCCAAGATTAATAGATCGACTCCTTCCTGCATCTACTACTATTACCCCACACATCGACCACTATCCAGCATGCATCTAGTTTATTAAGTTCATGATGTAGACGAGATCTATTCATGTAGGAATGGCCCCCATCTAGTTGTACTTAATAGCAATGATACATGCGTGTCTTGCTTCCCCTTCTGTCACTGGGAAAGAACACCTCGAGATTGAACCCATCACAAAGCACCTCTCCCATTGCAAGAAAGATCAATCTAGTTGGCCAAACCAAATCAATAGATCAGAGAAGACTCAAATAGTATTTATAGATAATCTGATCATAAACCCACAATTCATCGGATCTCAACAAACACACCACAAAACAAGATTACACGAATATATCTCCAAGAACATCGAGGAGAACATTGTATTGAAGATCAAAGAGAGAGAAGAAGCCATCTAGCTACTAGCTATGGACCCGTAGGTCTATGGTAAAGTACTCACACATTATCGGTAGGGCAGCAAGGTTGGTGTACAGGCCCTCCGTGATCGAATCCCCTTCTGGTAGAGTGTCAGAAAAGGCCCCAGATGGGATCTCATGAGAACAGAAGCTTGCGGCGGCGGAAAAGTATTTTTGGTGTGCCCCCTTGGTGTATGGGGAATATTTGGGTATTTATAGAGCTGGATTAAGGTTAGGGGGCCCGAGGGGCCCACAAGCCTGGGGGCGTGCCCTGTGAGCTTGTGGCTCTCTCGTGGCCTCTCTGGCCTCCTCCGGAAGCTTCGTGGTTGTCTTCTGGTCCAAGAAAAATCCTCAAAAATTTTCATTCTGTTTGGACTCCGTTTGGTATTGATTTTCTGTAAAAGACAAAAAAAGGAGAAAACAACAACTGGTACTAGGCACTAGGTTAATAGGTTAGTCCCAAAAAATGATATGAAATAGCATATTAATGCATATAAAACATCCAAGATGGATAATATAATAGCATGGAACAATAAAAAATTATAGATACGTTGGAGACGTATCAGGTGGCACGTAGATGGTTAGTAGAACGCCCACGGTTTTAATAATACTTGTGTTTCCGATTGTAACGTGGTAGCTGTTTGTTCCAAAATGACTTTGTTCGTTGTTAATGTGTGTGCCTTTGTAAATCAGACAATTTTTTACCGCAACATGTTGGTACCATGTCAAGGCAACATGCCAAGTTTCATGATTTGCAAGTGAGTTTTGGATTTATAGGAATTTAAAAACCAAGTTTCTCAATGTGTTCGGCCGTGCCACGATGTCCATATGTTTTACACTCATTCTCATTTCTTGCATGGGACCTAAACATTCACCCAAGGACACATTTATGATTTTCAACCCATTTTGGTGCAAGCACGTGCATGTAGTTCAAATTTGAATTATGCACATTAAATGACTAGAAAACTAAATTAATTTATAAAAAGGGGTCAAACGAACCCGGAATAATTCAAATTTTAGCACGACACTCCTGTTGGTCTATGTTGCATTTGTACAAAATCAAGGCATGAAGAGGCAGCGTATATCATTTCGCCCACAAAGGTGCACATTCCCTATCGGAACGATGAGGCTTCTTGAGAGAAGCTCCCATTTGCAAGAAGCTTATACCAAAACTTGTCCCAAAATCAAACAATTGTTTTACCACAACATGCTGGTGACATGTCAAGACACCATGCCAAGTTTAATGAATTTCAGGCGAGTTTTGTATTTACAGGAATTTAAAAACCAAGTTCCTCAATGTTTTCGGCCACGTCACGACACCCAGATGTTTAAAATTCGTCCACATTTCTTGCATGGGACCTAAACATTCACCCAAGGATACATTTATGATTCTAGGCATTTAATTAAAGAAATGGCAAGCCATTGGCCCTGTCTGAGAGAAATTATGAGTCACACCCGAGTTGAAAAGGGCAAAAACATCTAACTACAGCTTACAAACGGTACAAAAGCACGAGGATTAATTGGTCATCAGGTTTAGACAAAACCCAGATTGAGCAGGGCAATAACGTCTAACTCAACCAAAGTTTTCCCTAGTCACAATCAAATGGATCGGTTTGATCCATAAAATCAAGATCCTAGGCCAGAAAATCTACTGGTACGTGATGACAAGTTGTTGTAAATAGAACGTGAGCACGTTCGGAAGCCCTTTTGTCCACCTGAAACTTCTTTTTATGCTATTCAACGTGTCCATCTGTGAGAATTTTTTGTTAAAAAACTTAATCCTCGCGGATAATAGTACCCTGACATTCAACAGGAAGAATGTGACAAAGCTAGTGTTTGCATGGTTGGATGCATATCCTTCCAGCGTTATTATCCTCGAACGAATGTCATGAGAACTAAGAAAATTCCGATGCTTCTTATGCCACCGATTGGTTATACCTTTTTTTTGATGTGATAGTGCCTAAATAGACATGAAGATTGAAAACAGTTAATGTCTAAAAAACAGTACGTCAAAAGAGCGACAGCTGAATCACTAATTCTAGTACATTATATATGGAATTTCAATGTGCGTCAAATCATCACCTCTATATACAAATTCTCCAGACATGGAAAGTATTGCAGCAAGCCAATAATCATGTTCAGATCAAAACACTGATACACCCATTTTACATCATGTTTTTCTACTGTTATTTATGATGTTTTTATGCATAATAATGCTTTTTGGAGTAATTATAATGCCTTTTCTCTCATAATATGCAAGGTACACACAAAGAGGGAGAATTCCGACAGCTGGAAATATGGACCTGGAAAAGCTACGTCAGGCTACCTACTATGCGCAAATCCAAACAAGCTGAAACTTTACGTAGAATTTTTATGGAATATGTGAAGAATATTGGAGCCAATAAGTACCAGAGGGGGCCCACCAGGCGGGCACAACCCACCTAGGTGCGCCAGGGAGCTCAGGCGCGCCCTTGTGGGTTGTGCTCACCCAGCCCACCTCCGATGCCCATCTCTTGGTATATAAGTCATTTTGACCTAGAAAAAATAAAGAGAGGACTTTCGGGACGGAGCGCCACCGTCTGGAGGCGGAACTTGGGCAGGAGCACTTTTGCCCTCCAGCGGAGCGATTCCGCTGGGGGAACTTCCCTCCTTGAGCGGGAAATAATCGTCATCATCATCAACAACAACTCTCCCATCTTGGGGAGGGAAATCTCCATCAACATCTTCAACAGCACCATCTCATCTCAAACGCTACTTCATCTCTTGTGTTCAATCTTTGTACCGGAACTATAGATTGGTGCTTGTGGGTGACTAGTAGTGTTGATTACATTGTGACGCCCGGATAATCAAGCTACAATAAACCTTTGCTAATGATGCCACGTCACCTCGATTACTGTTGTTAACCTCGCGTTAGATAAAAATGATTCAAAATCAAATTTGAATTTTTGACAAACAATAAAAGTTTTCAAATATCAAAACTAAAATGTTCGGGTTGTGACCAATAATGCATAGGTAATTATGGTGGAGAAGCCACATTTTTATAAAATAATTAGTTGCACTAAGGTACTTAAAACAGTAGCTAAAATCAATAATGAAATGCCTTTTATATAAAATATTAAACAATCTTATTTAGTTGCCCAAACTTATGTGGCAGTAATATATTTATTTAGAGTAAATTAGGGACTAGTTTTATAATCTATAAAACTAAAATAAAAGAGAAACTAGAAATAAAACAGATAAAGAAAGACAAAACGAGCCAAAAAATAAAAATAAAAATAAAACAAAGAACCCCCTCCCCCCGCTGGGCCTCGGCCCAGCTGGCCACTAGGCAAGCCAGGCCGGCCCAGCCGGCGCCCCCATAACCCCCGCACTCCCCCGTAACCTAGATCGGTCCACCCACTTCCCCCCACTTCTCGCTCCTCCC